>NW_027311927.1:300000-388999 GCF_040954645.1 Diabrotica undecimpunctata | reverse complement strand
ATATATATATATATCACTTTGTAATTTAAAATTATTTCATTAATAAACAGTTCAGATCGGGCGAGTTGATTAAAAAAAAACATTCTCATTTATGTAAACAGAAATACAAAAATGGTGTGTATATTATAAAATACATAAATAAATAAAATAAAGGGTACTATTTATTAAAGTTTTGGTTATTATTATTCCTTTTATCCCAACACATAGATTAATTTGTCCCAAAATATGTGTTGCTTCTTGTTGTGGCATATCGATCTGTTTATTTGTTTCAAAACCATTCCCATCAAAAAACCATACCCATAAATTTACTATATTTTCAAACGTCATTTTAAAGATTAAAAGATTGAAAATTTAAATTTCTTAAAACATACATAAAACCATTGTTTAAAAAGATTTTTTTTAAACAATGATAAAACTTAAGTCTTGACTAAAAAATAAACCTCCGCATAAGTGTTCTAAGACGATAGCAATCGAGTCTATTTCAAATAAATATTTAATCATTTTCGAACAAATCTTATAACCAAATTAAATATCTGGTAAACTAATAAAAACTAAAAAAAAGGCAGCATTTACCTACTTCATTTAAATAGATTTCTAACCGATTTAGATTTAGCAAGTCTCAAAGTATAAAAACAATTTGAAATATTCGCTCGAAATAGTCACACATTCAAGCAGACTCATTCATACAAGTTAGATTTTTCTCTTAGTTCTTTTTAAAAATTCCCAAATAATTTGTTGTGTTTTACAGTTTCTTCGAGACAAGTATAAGAGAGAAGTTTGATTTTGTGGTAAAGGTATTTGTTCTTGAGTCAGTGTGCATCAAATACTTAATTGCATCATCATTATGCTTGCATCCAAACAGCCAATGATTAATACCATCAACATAACCATTGCAATCAAAAATTTCTGATTCGGATAAATTTAGTCTATAGAGGTATGTCTTGACAGTGGCATGGTTAAAGAGACATCTAACAAACATGGAATAAATATTTCTGTTTGGGTAACTTCTTACGGCAAACGGCTCAGTAGGTAAAACTGGATGAATTTTTGTATAAAGATTATTGCTTCCATTTCACTTAGCCCAGCATACCACTCAATTTGCCAATTTTGTTTAAGACTTTTCTTGCAAGTGGCTGTTAGGTCGCTTCTATCTAGCCAAGTGATTTTCGATCCTTTTAAAATGGCCTCTTTAGCATAAAAATTTGCTTTGATGTCACTGAAAATACCAAAGTGTCCCTTTACCCAGACGAAATTTACAGTAGTATGTTCTTCCAGCAGCTTTAGTTGGTTTTCTTAAATTGTAACGACAAGACTATATTTATATAAATATTTACGTGAGTTTTCTAAAGCTAATAACGTAGACATTGAATCTGACATAATTACAACTTGATGGTTAGAAATTTTTTTGTTGACAGCCCATTCTAGGGCTTTATGAATTGCGAACATTTCTGCAGAGTATATAGAGCATTGTTTATCTAACTTAAACATAAGGGATTCTTTGTGATCCAGAATATATACAGCACAACCGACTCCTAATCTTAATTTAGAACCATCCGCATTCTGCATGGATTATTAAGCTTGGCTATCTGATGCTGAAAATCAACTGGATTCTCATTGTCAAAATTAAGATACCAAACATTAACTTTGGCATAAGAAACATTGAAATTTGATTGAAAGAAAGTTAAGTCACACGGAGTGTTTAGATACTCAGAAACGTTAGGATATGCCACTGCCAGAATAGGAAAATTCCTGTTATGCCAAAACAGAAATATCACATATTTTTTGTAGCAGCTCATTTTGATTGTAAGACTGGCATTTAAAAATAAATTTTTCAGCTAAAAATAGTCGTCTTAAATATTAGGGAGGTTCCATAGATTCGGCTAGAAGGTTCTCTGTAGGTGTAGATTTAAGCGCACCTAGAACTAATCGCAGAGCCTTATACTGAAGGCGGTCTAGTTTTTTAAGAAGACTGTTTGTGGCAGATCCGTATAGAAAGCTTCCATAGTCTAGAATGGATCTGGTGTACGCACGATAAAACATTAAGTTAATCTTAGGGTCGGCACCCCATCGATAGCGATTAACTACTTTAAAAATATTTAAACTTTTCTCACATTTCATTAAGCACTTGTTAATGTGTTCGTCCCATGTTAACTTGGTGTCCAATATAATACCAAGATAAGTGTAGTGATTTTGAACGGGTATACTTAGGCTGTTAAACATAATGCTGGATATAACTGGTAAACGATGTCGCGTAAAAAATACCACAGCTGATTTCTTCGTAGTAAGTTCAAACCCTTGTTTAAATAAATACTCTCTTGCGTCACACATAATCGTTTTTATTGAGTTAATACTTTGTTGGTATGAATTATTCACAGTGTAAAAGCAGAAGTCGTCTGCATATTGTAATATATTGCATTTATTGCCTATACTGTGAAGATCTATAGTGTATAGATTATACAACGAGGAGCTAAGGACAGAGGCTTGTGGTAGACCTTGATGCACTACTCTCGGGCCAATCAATCTATCATTACATTGAATGAATACCTGTGTATTAAGAAATAAGTTTACTAACACATATGAACATAAAGGTGGAATACCTATGTGCTTTAGTTTTTCAAATAATATATTTAAATTGACGTTATCATAAGCCCCTGAAATATCAAGAAATATGGCAGATAGATAATTATTATTTAAGTAGGATAATTGAATATCAGTCATTAATTGAGACACACAATCCATAGTCCCTTTATTTCTACGAAAGCCATATTGACACACTGGGAAAATATTTTCGTTTTCACACCACCATTCTAATCTGCTTTTCATAATTCGTTCAAATGTTTTAAGCAAACAAGATATAAGAGAGATAGATCTTAGGGCAGTACGCTGGTTTACTTTGGGTATAGGAATAACCAAGCATTGTTTAAGAGAATCACAGTTGTCTCCTTTAATTAAAATATTGTTGTATAATTTGCACAAATAATGTATGGCAATTACTGGCAGGTTTAATAGCATGCTATAGTTAATGCCGTCAATACCAGGAGCTGTATTTTCAGAACTCTTAATATTTGTTTTAAGTTTGTCAGCTGAAATGGGGGTTAGTAAAAAGTGATCATTAGTGGAGATGCTCGGCATAAATACTGGTAGATGGACATAATCCGGAGATATTTTTGTAAAAAGACTTTCTACTATGTCTTCATCATTAGCGGTGTACTTTTTCTTACCTTGAATTTTGTTTACCCTTTTCCAAATCTCTGAGGGTGAAGTGCCTACTAAGTGAGGAACAAAATCGAGCCCAACTAGATTTGGCTTTTGAGCGGAAAGTGCGTTTACATACAGCTTCATTCCTCTTGTATTCATGAAAGTCTAAAAGGGTAAGATTGGATTTATACATTTTAAAAGAATTTTTCCTCGAATTCGAAACAGTGAGACATTCATCATCCCACCATGGTGGCGTTTTGAAAGATTTGGCTGAGGGTTTGATAATTTTAAAAGATTTCTTGGCTGCAGTAGTAATAGAATCTAATAAGAAGAATATCATTTTATTGGTTTTGTTTTTATTTGATTATATCTGAAGATGCTCTCTACAGAATCTCTAAATTTTTCCCAATTTGCATTAGACATTGACCACTTAACTGAAGATGTAAAGATTGTATTTTCAAATTTTATATCCTGCACAGAGAGTCTAATGGGAAAGTGATCGGATCCATAGGTATCTGAAAGAACGGTCCAGTCAAAGGCTGAACATAAACTAGAACTTATAATAGTAAGATCTACAACCGATTTGATATGTCCTGGAGGATTTGCTCTAGTAGCCAATCCGTCATTTACCACAACTAGATTAGGAAATACATCTAAGGCTTCTACTAATATATTACCATCGGCGAAACATAAATTGGATCCCCATAATCCATGGTGAGCATTGAAATCTCCGGTAATAATACAATCATTGTTAATTTAAGAAAAAAGACTAACGTAATCTTGCGTTGTTACTTTAACTTTTGCTGGACGATACACACTCAGAAGAGTAAATTTTTTGGTCAATCTTAATATTTACACCACAAACTTCGAGTTAGGATTGAAATTGTTAACAAATGAAATGGGCTCATAAATAATGTTATTTGCTAAAATAATGGCAACTCCTCCATATCCCTTACTTCTACTTTTATTAACTACATTAAAATTATTGAAGCAAACGGTATCAGATGGTTTGGACCAAGTTACTGATAAAAGAGCTATATCAAAACGTTCTTCAAAAAGTAATTGATTTAAAGAATATTTGTTTGCATTTAGCGAACGAATATTCCACTGAATAATTTTAATGTTTTTGGAAGCCATTAAAGTTATGTAAAAATGTTACCTATAATATCTTTAATTTTATTTTCTAATTTAATTTCGTAAATTTTAAGATTAGATTCTATATTTGAGGAAGAATTGCAATAATCCTGGATACTTTGTTGTATCAAATTTTTGAGTGAAGCACTGAGCTGACTGATAAACTTATTGAATTCATTAGGAGGTTCAGGGTTTCCAAACTGAAATATAGATCCCGAACAGAAGCTGGTCTGGTATTCTCTACGAATAGGAGGAAAATTAGGAGTTGTATCACAATTTTTTCTTTTTTTGGGTGGACTAACTGTAGGGGGGGATATATGCTTGTGAGTATTATTATTTTTGTAAGCAGTGCTAAAATTCGAAGGCTTAGAAGAAGAGCTTTTTAATGGAGGGAAGTCGGTGTCACAGGTAGTTAAGGGTGCAAATTTGTTTTTTTTTTTTGAACTAAACTGGAATAACTTGGATTTTGAATAGCTTTTTCAGCTTATTATGATAACCAGACTCGTGGTTATTATTTTTACAATAAACGCAACATGCATTACACTTATCGGGGCAACCAATTTTATCTACATTACCGCATTTTTTACATCTTTTTTTTTACTTACATTGGGTTGTTGAATGACCATATCGAAGACAATTAAAACATTGTGTAACCGGACTAACATATACTTCAACCGGACATCTAACTTTATTGATGTAAATATACTGGGGAATTAATTTACCCTCAAAGCTAACAATTACCATTTGTCTAGGAACTCTTTCGGATATACCATTATGTTAAATTAATCTAGTCATTCTATAAACTTTTTTAATAGGAATATTAGACTTAATAGTGTTGAACAGTACATTTTCACTTAAAGTAGTATCCACTCCACGAACGAGACCTTTTTTTTCTGTTAAATAATTTGGAATATATGCTGTTAGATTACTTTTTAAAAAAAAATCTTCAGTAATTAACTTATTAGCAACAGAACCTGAATCTACTGGATTTTAATACGGTTTTTACCTACACTAACAATTTCAATAATATTTTTATCATAATTAGATAACGAAAGTAGTTTCTCTTCAAGTTTCATTGGATGCAAATGACCTATATTTAAATTGATATGTTGAACAAATATAAAAAAAGGACCATTATCGTTAGAACTAAATCGATTAGATGAATTAAATTCCTGACTTTTTTGAATATTTGTTTTAGCTGAAGTCGATGGCAATCTTTTCTCAATACCGTTTTTAATATTATTTGAGTAGTCAACCTGAGAATTACAATGTAGTTATAATTACGTCATTCCCATCTGTAAATTCAATGTTCTCTACACCAGGATCTGGTGGATCTTTCCCAGAAATGCCATTTTTGCCCGCGGACATGACGGGGCACGGCATTTAACAAAAAGTATATAAAAAATTTTCACTTACAGTACAGTTGACAGAATAACAGAACTTAAAATATAAAGGAAAACAAACAAAATCTGCTAAACACTCTGTATTATATCTTGAAACACATTCTGCACTTCACAACAGATCTAAATCGAGTAAAATAAAACTCTAGAACTACTTAAATATACAAATTTTCCCGAGGAACTCTTAAACGCGTCCAAACACTTTGACAGTTATTTGACACCATCTGTTATACCACGGGAAATTACAATATATTCTACAAATAACGAAAAGGAATTTTTACTAGAACCATTTAATATTACTGAATTAGAGTATGCACTCAAAAACAGAAATAATTCTAAATATATAAAATAATAAGTGCAGGATTGGATAATATTAAATATCCTATGATTCAGTTTCTTCCAAAAATTGCTAAACTATTTTTATTGGATATATTCATTGACATAATTATCAATAATTTAGTTATTCATCAATTTAAAGATGTAATAATTATTCCTATTCTCAAACCAGGAAAAAATCCCAATGTATTCGAGTTATACAGACCCATTTCCCTGATGTCTTGTTTACTAAAAACATTAGAACGAATGATCAAACATAGACTGGAATGGTGGTTGGATAAGAAGAAATTACTTCTAGACCTTCAATTTGGATACAAAAAAACATGTGGTACTATAGATGCTCTTGCCACATTAGTAACGGACATTCAGGATACATTTTCCAATAATACATACCTACCCACAATATATTTGGACATAGAAGGTGCTTATAATAACGTTTGTCTGGACATTCTTATGGAAAAAATTATTAGAAATTTTTATATACCAGCTACATTAGTGAAAACCATTCTCAACTTTTACACTTGCAGAAAAATTTATTTGAGGTCAAATAACAGTAAACTTATAGGTGGTCCTCGATATAACAACCTAGGACTTTCACAAGGGTCAGTTTTGAGCCCTTTATTATTTAATCTATATACATCTGATTTGCACAATGTCTCCCTAGTAAATAAGTCTTAATATAATACAATATGCTGATGATTTTCTTATATGTTAATCTTCCAAAACATACGAAAAGTGCATACAAATTTTTGGGAAAAATGAACGACTACTCCAATAGCTGGTTTAAAGAAAATGGGTTCGAAATAGCACCAAGTAAATCTAGTATTATGTATTTTCACGAGGCATAATCTTCCAAAAATAGACAAGTTAACAGTGAACAGTCGGGAATATAATTTCTGTTCTTCAATTAAATACTTAGGGATGATTCTTGACCGTAAATTAACGGTAACTTGAAAGTTACCCATTGACTTCATATTAAATAGAGGTAATAAGGGATTAAATTTCCTTAAAGCAATTTCTAAAACTTGGTGGGGATCCGATGTAGAAACTGCGTTACTTTTTTATAGATCGTACATAAGATCAATCATAGATTATGGATGTGTTTTGTATCGTTTAGCCGCTAAGTTAGTTCCCTATATCCTAGGGAATATAGACGTGTTTCAAAATACAATATTACGGATTTGCCTAGGTACTATGAAATCAACTCCAACCAATTCGTTATATGTTGAAGCACTAGAATTTCCACTCAAATATAGAAGAGAATATCTTAGTCAAACATTTCTGATTAATATTCGTCATAGAAACCTCTCTCTTTACTGCAGTATTAGCAAACTTAATAATGCAGATTTAACAAATAAATATTGGATCCACAAAAATTCCCCTCCACTTTGTGAAGCTTTTAGAAATCTCTCAAATTGCAATAACACCAACTCATACACATATGATAATTCAAACTTTGAAGAAATTACTCTTTTTTGCAAACTATTACCGTAATTAAACCAAGGTACCATGTAAATACTGCAATTAGCTACAATATTTTAAGGAATTTATTGGAAAACTGGCCAGCACCAACAGTTATTTATACAGACGCATCAAAGTCTTCTCTTGGCACTGGATGCGCTTTTTATATTCCTTCAAAAAGTATAGAAAACATGTTTACTCTGGATCATAATTTTTCAATTTTTACTGCTGAAGCTATAGCAATTTATGAAGCATTAAAGTATTTTAAAAATTCCAATGACAACTCCGCAATAATTGCATCTGATTCTTTGTCGGTTCTTATAGCCATTGAGACTATATCTTTTCCTAAAAAAACACAAATATTTACATCTAATCTTCTAATCAAAAACAATATTTTTGAATTACATCAGGAACAAAGAACAGTTATATTTTTGTGGATTAAAACTCACATAGGGCTTGAGCATAATGAGTATGTAGATATACTAGCTAAGAAAGCCATTGATTCTGGTGCAAAAACAGGTTATAAGCTCTGCATCCCAGATTTATTTGTAACAATCAAGAATATTGTAAACAATCAGTGGAAACAAGAATACCATGAATACAGTTAACACTCTAAATCACAATATGCACTCATACAACTCTCAATCCCGAGTGAATTTTGGTTTAAAAATTACTCTTTTCCACGTAGATACATTACATCTATTATCAGAATAAAATCAGGACACGCATGTTATCTGGCTCATCTGGCAAAACTTAAAATTGTAAATTCCAATTCATGCAAAGTTTGTCAAAAAGAAGCAGATTTAAACCACATTTTCTTTGAATGTACAAAATATATAAAACAAACTGACGACTTAGTAAAAAATTTAATCAACCATAAAATTAATCCACCCTATAACATTTGTTACCTTTTGTCATTAAATAACAAAAATGTATATAACTACTAAACAAAATTTATTTCGAAAAGTAACCTCAATTTGTAAGTTCAGTCAAAAAAATAGTAACCTTTGTTTTATCCCATTTGTTTTAAACCTACTATCCGTAACCCTCTCTAGTTTGTGTTTTAATTTAATGTCTTGATGGGTCCCTAGACGAGAAGCGAGTAACCATGTTTGTTCCATGGATAACCAAATAACCAATAATAAATATATTGTGATAATTATTTTCTTTTCTTTCCTTTGGGAAGAACTTAAAAAAGTTTTGACTGGCTGAATGGCATATGCCTATGCCAAAAAAAGAGATTTTTAGGGTTTGGAAGAGCTGTTTGGGCTGTGTTAGTTTTATTTCGACGATCGTTTATTATGGATCAAGTTTTTTTGCCCAGACGATTTTGATAGTACATTTTTTTAGCTGTTTGATTTTAGATCTTCCCAGACGATTTTGATAGTACATTTTTTTAGCTGTTTGATAAATTTTAGATAAATTTCTCTGTACTTGTTGATATATTCAGTGACAAAGACATTGTAGAAAATTTTTTGATCTACAGTAGTGTACATATTCTTGGCTGATATACGGATATTTTGGTAATCCAGGTTTTATGATGTTTTAACTGAATTGTAATTAAAGGAAATGCCTTATAAAAAATGCAAACAAGTCTATCTAAAAACCTCTGAAATTATAGTGAACGTACACAGAAGGAAAGTTCCACAAAGAAATCAAGCATAAATTTTGGAACTTACGAAAATTCTCAGCGCAAAAAATCCTACCTAAACGTTGGGTTCTCGAGAAGGGCTTGTTGAGAGTGTTAAACTTGGTATATATTGCTTCATGATAAGCTAGTCTTGCATTAATAATTGTAGAGCGTACATCAAGGGGTGAGAAATCTGAGACAATATAATCAATTATGGTAAATGTTCTTTAAGTAATTCTTGTAGGAGAATTAACGTGCATTATTAAACTATAGGATTTGAATATATTGCCAAAGATAGTTGGGTAGCACAAGCAACAGCGTAATTACTATTTAATTAATCGCATATAATGTTTCTGCTTCTATTGGTCAGGTCATCTAACAAATTTAGCAGGTTCTGAAAAAATAGTTCAGTGGAAGAATCAGGTGATCTACAAATGCAAAGAATGTATAGATTAAGATTCTTGTTATAAACTAATGAAAACTCAAAAAAGGCTTCATTCAACAATTTTAATTTTTAAACCAATTTTTTTCCAATACTTAAAATAGCTAGAAAAACATTCGCTGCGTACTGTTTTCGTATACTGTTTTTGTCATAATCAGGGATGAACAACACGTGGCCCGTTAAACATATTTATACGGCCCGCCAATCACATAGGCAGTACGATACAAAACATGAACAAGAATTCAAAAACTTTATAGAACAACTCTGGCTAGATAAGTTTAATCAAATGAAGAAAAGCTAGGGAAAACAACCGACTATTTTTAAAAATTAAGCTATTTTATCAAATACGACAGTAAAAGTTAGTTTTGGTATCAGTCAAATACTGGCAAAAAAATGACACCCAATGAGAGATGATAAAAGACTGCCTGACTGCTGTTGCAGAAATAACATTTCCTCGTCAAATAAATATTATTTCAAACATTAGTTTATTATGATTCACCATTCAAAACTTGTCCGAGAATATAACAACAACGCTGCGTGAATGCATTGCAAAATTCGAAATAAACAAACACTGTTCTTTGGCACTTGATGAATGTTGCGATATAGCTTCTTCCTCTTAGAGTGCCGTCTTCCTACGGAGGTTGGCAATCATAATGGCTATTTTTATTTTTGAACTTGCTGCTCTAAACAAATCAATCGATATGCATTGATACCAATCACCTAGATTCTTCAACCATGAGTTCTGCCTTCGGCCAACAGAATCTTCTTCCTTGAATCTTTCCCTGTATTATGAATCTCCAAATTTCATATTTTGGTCCCCTCATCATGTGGTCTAGGAATTCCAGTTTTCTGATTTGTATAGTGTTGATTAGTTCTATTTCTTTACCAACCCTCTCCAGTACTTCTTTATTTAAAATTCTATCAATCCATGATATTTTGTATACTCTGCGGTAAAACCAGAGTTCGAAAGCCTCGATTCTTTTTAAATTGCATTTTTTTAATGTCCAAGTCACAGCTCCATATAATAATATTGAAAATATATAACAGCGAATGTTACGTAGTCTGATCTCCAAATTTAGATTTTTGAACGTTAAGAGTAGCTTCATTCGTATAAATGCTGATCTGGCAATCTCTATTCGCCTATTTATTTCTGCAGTATGATCATTGGTTTCATTGATCAAAGTTCCCAAGTACTGATATTTTTCTACTTGTTCTATCACGTTACCATTGATTGTCAATAGGTGATGTATATTTTGTGGTCTTTTTGTAATTAGCACGTACTTCGTTTTTTTAGCGTTTATAGTAATTCCCATCTCAGGACTATTCATACATAAGCTTTCGATTAGATGTTGTAGATCTTCTATACTCGTTCCTATGATGACAGTGTCGTCTGTATATCGTAAGCTGTTAATTAATTCTCCGTTAACGGTAACTCCCACTTTGATATTATTGAGGGTGTTTTGGAAAATTTCTTCAGAATATAAGTTAAACAAAAGTGGCGATAAAACACATCTCTGTCTAACTCCTCTACAGATCTTCATTTCTTCTGAGCCTATCAATATGAACTATGGCACTTTGGTTTCAATATAATGTTTGCACTATATTTATGATTTTACTGTCAATGCGCTTGTTCATAAGTTTTGATATTAGTTTTTCATGTCTTACTTTATTGAAAGCTTTTTCGTAGTCAACAAAGCACAAGTGTAGATCAACGTTTACATCCCGACATCGCTGAATTAATATGTTGATGGCAAATAGTCCTTCTCGAGTACCCATTCCATTTCGGAACCCGAACTGCGTCTAGTATGACGCATGAGGCTCAGTGTTTGATAATCAGAGCTCTTTTGCTGCTTGTTTTTTAGGGATCGTTATAAATGCTGACTTTAGCCACTCTTGTGGTATTATTTCCGTATTGTACACCATGTTGAATAAATCTGCCAATACTTCCATGTTATATTCTTCTACTAGTTTTAACATTTCTACTGGTATTTTATCTAATCCAGCTGCCTTATTATCTTTATAGTTTTTGATAGCATATTTGATTTCATCTATCGTGATCTTCTGTCTCTCTAAAGGATTTAATTCTTGTATTTTCTGCATTTCACCTCTTTCATCTTGGAAGAGTTCTCTAACGTATTCCTAGTCTTAATTTCTCTGGTAAATCTATTAGTAGTACTTTTTTTTGTCTTTTATGTGTCCTTGCTGTCTATTTCGACCCATTCCAGTCACTTTTCTTATTTTTTTGTGCATATTCTCATATCATATTTTGTTTCTAGTTCTTCTATCTCTTTACATTGTTTCATCAAATAGATTTCCTTAGCTGTTTTGATTTTTTCCTTAATTATTCGTTTTATTTCTTTATACTTCTGTGGATCTTTTTCTTTATATTTCCTTCTTTCTTCCATCTGTAATAGTATTTCTCCTGTCGTCCACTGTTTTTTAGCCTCTGACCTATGTTGTATCAAACGTTCTTGAGCTGATTTCAGTAATGAGTTTTTTATATTATACCACTTTTTATTTACATCCATAATTCGATTGTTGCCAGTTAGTGTTTTTTGCATACAAACATTCACATTATTTTTTAATTCGTTTTTTATTTCTTCGTTTTTTAGCATTCTTACATTAATTTTTGGTTGTTGTCTTCTGAGTTCAACTCTTTTTAATTTTATTTTCATATCAGCAACTAACAGCACAACTCGCTATATTATTACGTGGTATTAACACCAAATTTATTATTACCGAAGATTTGTGTTCATTGGTTTTAACGCAAGGGACTACAACCGGCAAATACCTGTACGATGAACCAAAGTCTGTATCGAAAAATTATTTAATGTTATAAGAAAAGTTGATTTGTATATCAACAGACAGAGTAAGAGCAATGTCAAACATGTATGTAGGAGTATCGGGAAGGCTATTTCAAGACTTTAAGAAGATCACAGGAAGAGAAATATTCGTTACCCATTTCATAATACACCAGGAAAATTCGTAGGCGAAAAGATCGAGTTTGCCACATATCACAGTACCAATAATTAAACTAATCAATTTTATAACATCGCTCCCGTTATATCACCGTGAATTTAAAGAATTGGAAACTGAATATGTCGACGTGGTTTTTAATACCGAAGTATGTTAGCTTCTTACACATACTTCGACAAGACAACTTTAAAAGTGAAATATAATTAATCTTGGATATGAAGGGATTTGCCTTTCCTCATTTTGGTAATAAAGAATGGATCTGCGATTTTGGGTTTCTTATTGACATGACTCAGCATCTCAATAATCTTAGTGTGAAACTTCAAGGCAAAGGAAGTATATATAAAATTTGAATGATAAAATTCTGGACTTCGAGCGCAAATTACAATTATGGAAACAACATCTTTTGCAGAATAATGTGTCTCATTTTCCACATTATTTTAAAAGAAAACGTTACTACTTCTCAAAAAGAAGCACAATATATGGACATTTTAATCAACGAATTTTAATTATGATTCCACATATTCAAAGCTGAGAAGACAGCCGTTTCGTCAGTTAATAGCGATGTGGATACAGTTCCCGAAAACTTTCAAATGGAAGTGATTGACGTGCAAAATAATACCGATTTAAAAAATGTATTTTTCTCAGTAAACATCGATTTTTTTTATAAATCTTGTGTGAGCCTTGACAAATTTTCGCTTTGACGAAAAATGTAAAGTCTTTGTTTGTAAGTGCGTATGTTTGCGAACAATTATTATTTTCCACCATGAAATTAATCAAAAATGACCACCGATCAAGACTAAGTGATGCACGATTAAAAAGCTGCGGACGTGTCGCTACCTAATTAATATCGGCTGATATTGATCAGCTTATATCAAAAAAACAATGCCAAATTTCCTGTTAAAATTTCTGTAAATTTTAAATTTACAAATTCACAAATTTTCTTCCAAAAAGTAAATTTTTTTTTCTGTTCTTTTCTTGTTTGTTTTTATTTTGCAATAAATTTTTATATCAAATCTTTGTTTTAATTTCATATTTTTTCATACTAATGTTTATTTGAAAAAGTTTTTTAAATTATTAACAGGTTGGGTACGCATACGGGCCGCGTGGCCCATATCATTTATAAGTAACAATTGCGTAATTATTTATTT
The DNA here is from genome assembly GCF_040954645.1 of Diabrotica undecimpunctata. Classification (NCBI taxonomy): domain Eukaryota; kingdom Metazoa; phylum Arthropoda; class Insecta; order Coleoptera; family Chrysomelidae; genus Diabrotica; species Diabrotica undecimpunctata. Next base: position 375,274 of record NW_027311927.1, on the reverse strand, counting down.
TTTTGTTATATATTTATAGTAAGAACACATTTTAGGCAAAATAAGTTTTATTGCCATAAAACAAAACGTAATAGAATTTTTAGAAAAACAGCCAAGGCAATAGAATTTTTTACAGGCATCACATGTCAACGAGGTGTTGTCTTGCCTTCCTTTCTCTTATACCATTTTTGCGTAACAGGTTGTACATCGTCTTCTTCCTGCACGACCAACATCGATGAGTTTGTGACTATTTTCCATTATGACTGGTGTGACAATAAAATCTCCTAACAGGGCCCGAAGTAACTCTTCCTTGAATTTGGTAATAGTCATGCTTTCATTGGCAATGCTTTAATACGCGATATAGGCATTTATAAGTGCTGCGCTAGTCAAGAGCTCCATCGATAATTTTCTGTACCATTTTATTCCTTTGCGTAATGGCGAATTATAGCTTTTCATTTAATCTAATATATCAATGAAGCTTTTATATTGTGTGCTTTCTGCTTTGTCACCATTTCGTCAGTGAATCTCGCTTATCCCTCCACTTCTATAAAAAACGAGGTCCAAATTACTTTGTTTAGCTAATATACATTAAAATCGTATGTATAACCACCTTCCAAATAAAGTTTGAATAATTTGATCCAAAATTTGTGCCTCTTATTGGCAATATACTGCTTGAATTTTAGTCGCCCTTGTTGTTTCACTAAAATGCACACGTTTTCCTTTGAAATAATGGCTGCCTTGAATTTATCCTTCAATTGGCTAACCAAGGCAACGATTTTCTGCAAACGGTCATCTGTTGTTACTGAATTATCGTTGAAATGCAGCGTTTTTTGCAATAACTGGACGCGATTCCTTGATATTACTTTTTTGACATTATTCACATACAAATCATTCTTTGACAAGTACGAATAAAAAGATAGAAAATGACATAATCCCATCCATATAACTATACCCAAGAATCGTTTTATTTCGGCGACATCAACATTGTGCCACGCGGTAATACGTGCGCTTTTTTTTATTGGGCACTATTAACACTGTAGGGCAAGTTACAGTACAATGACCGCTACCATCCAGTAAGTTCCACCACGTGGATTCCAACACGGGGCTACCGCTTGAACATTCTGGACTAAATTGCGACGTATTGAACAGCAAGATCAGCAATTAATAAATTATAAAAACACCATGTTAAAATCAATATTTTTCAGTCTGATTAATTAAAAGTCTGATTTAAAATTATAGTCTGATTTAAATTATTATTGTTGTTACTAAAATCTTTGTAAGTCGAAATAAAAGTTTTAATTGTGAAGTTCAGTTTTTAAAAAAGTGTTTTTCCCAAGAACATTCATAATTGGCGCAGAGTCAGTACGGAAGTGGAAGAGTCTTTACAGATCCTCGTCACTTTTAAGTGTTTGTCCACTGTTCCAAGAACCAGCACCAGGGAAACCGTCTGCAGAGTTCACCCGAGGGAATTAGAGAATTAGAAGTTAGAAGAAGCCTTCAGGAGCAAAGGAATGCACATCGGCATCGTCTTTATCCTGTAAGCGATTTTATTATTACTTAGAATTAAGAAGATTAGATTTTGAAAGAATTTTTAATAAATCAGACTCCTCTGAGTCCTTAGATTGAATCAGAGCTAGATTAGAAGATAAATTAAACAAAGATTTGAATAGATTAACAAAGATTAAAGTAATTTAAAAATATCTCCTCTAAGTCCTTAGATTGACTTTAGAGTCAGATTTAGACAAAATTGAATAGCTTAATAAATACTATATATTAATAAACATAGAGATTAATAGATAGGAAATAAGTAGATTAAGATTGATATATTTATATATTGATTATTGAAAATTACTATACCGATTTGACTATTGACTATATATTATATTGAAAATTTTTAAAATATGGCAGTTCCACAATTTGACGTTAAAAATTTATGCATTCTTCCAAGTTTTGACGGAAATCCAAATGAATTACATGAATTTATTAAAGTTTCTACAATACTTCTAAACCATTATTATGACAGACTTAATGCAGCTAGTATACAAAACAAATTTTTGCTTCATGGTATTATCAGTAAATTAACAGGTAGAGCCAAAGAAGTTATATCTGTATATGGATGCGAAACTTGGGATGAAATAAAAAACGCATTAATTCAAAATTTTGGAGACCAGAGAGACGAAAATTCGCTTACAAGGGATCTAGTAAATTTAAGACAAGGCTCAACAGAATCTATTATGCATTTTTACGAAAAAATCATGGGACTTTTAAGCTGTATTAATAATTACCTAGAATTACATACCATAAATGCCGATATTAAAAGAAGCAAACAAGAATTTTTCCGTCAACAAGCTCTTACAACATTCTTAGCAGGCCTACGAGAACCAATGGGCTCTGTTATCAGAGCAATGAGACCAGGAAGTTTAGCCACGGCAATACAATACGTACAAGAAGAAAATAATGTTCGATATCTTCAAAAAAATCAAATAAGTCAACCTTCAACATCAGGAAGAAGCGAAAATTATCAAGAACGCCGACCTCAGAGACAGCAGATGCCTGTACAAATCCAGAAACCATTGTACCAGCAGACAAATTTTGTACCTCCACGATGGCAGCAACCAATGAGACAATTCTATCCGCAGAATCAGTTTCAGCAACCACATCGGCAACAAAACTTCGATCAATTTAGACAAAATTCAACCCCTCCAGCATTCAGGACCCAGTCAAATGTATGGGCACCCAAACCCGGACAGTCAAAGCAGTCTAGACCAACACCTATTAGTGGAATATCAGAAACCACAACCAGAGGCCGTCAAAATTTTACACCAAATTACCGGGCACAGCCAAAATTCACCGTAGAAGAACTTTACAATATATAATGCCACGGAGATGAGCAAGAAGAGAATGCCAACTACAATGATTACTACGAACCTGAATACGACAATTTTCTACAAGATACATACGAAAATCAACTAACCGAATACGAAGAAAACGTAAATTTTCGAGAGGACCCACCAGAAGCAATCGGAACGTAATTGAACTCCATTCATTTCCCGACAAGAAGGAGCTACCCTACATCGAAATCTCTAAGCCTTCTTTACGACTTTTAATAGATACAGGATCCACAAAGTCATTTCTTAACCCAGAAATAGCTTCTTCATATTTTCCAAGTTACATAAAACATGAACCCTTTGTCGTCACATCAATTTTTCAAAACTATTCCCAAAAATATTGTGCCGAAATTCCATCATTTTCAGAATTTAATTCTGACAGCAAAATGAAATTTTACCTCTTTAAGTTTCACAAAACTTTCGATGGTCTTATTGGCCTCGACAATCTAAAACTCTTCGAAGCCCAATTAAACTTCCCTAAATCGCTTCTAGTTACAAAAGATTCTACAATCCCCATTAAATATTACGAAACAAATAAAACACAATTTTATTTCATTCATTTGGAAGCAAATTCTAGTAGCCAAGTGAAAATTCCTGTCAAAGAAGAAAAAGGAACCATCATTATTCCTACCCAAAAAGTACAAGGCGTTGTAGTACGAGAAGCCCTTACTAACGCCGAGAACCACCTTGCCTGGACCGAAATTGCCAACTTCACGTCAGACCCCATTCATCTTTCTCTTATGGAACCACTCGAAAGCAATAAAATAGACATTCAAGATTTCCATATATATTCCATGGAAACAACCTCCGGACCAGACTACAGACAAGATATCGACGACTTAATTAAAACCGAACATCTTAACGAAGAAGAAGAGGAACAAGTTCGCCACCTATGCCGAAAATTCTCCGATATATTTCACCAACCAGACACTCCTCTCAGCTTTACTAACGAAGTTAAACACCACATCAGAACCAAGGATGAAGAGCCTGTATATACGAAATCATACCGGTATCCGTATGTGCACAAGGAAGAAGTAAAGAAACAAATCTCTTCAATGTTAGAGCAAGGGATCATTCGACCAAGTCAATCGCCATGGTCCTCGCCTATTTGGGTCGTGGCAAAGAAACCAGATTCAACCGGTAAAATAAAGTGGAGAATAGTGGTAGATTATAGAAAGGTCAACGAGAAGACAATTGACGACCGATACAGAATTCCTCACATTAGCGATATTTTGGACAAATTGGGAAGATGTCAATATTTTACGACCCTCGACTTAGCAAGCGGATTTCACCAAATCGAGATGGCTGAAGAAGACATTCCCAAAACAGCATTTAATGTGGAAAATGGACACTATGAATATTTAAGAATGCCTTTTGGACTTAAGAACGCTCCGTCCACGTTCCAACGTATGATGGACAACGTATTGAAGGGACTTCAAGGAGAAATATGCCTCGTCTATATGGACGACGTAATAGTATATTAAACATCACTACAGGAACACATAGTAAATCTCACAAAAGTATTTCAACGACTAAGAGAAGCCCGACTAAAAATCCAAGTCGACAAATGTGAATTCTTAAAAAAACAAGTTAATTTTCTAGGACACGTAGTCACACAAGAAGGCATAAAACCGAATCCAGCGAAAATTAAAGCAATAGAAAAATATCCAATACCGAAAACAGCGAAAGAAATAAGAGGATTTCTTGGACTACTGGGATATTACAGGAAGTTTATTCGAGACTTCGCAAAAATCACAAAACCTCTAACAAGATGCTTAAAGAAGGATGCAAAGATCGAACATACACCCGAATTCGTAGAATGCTTTGAAACGTGCAGGAAATTATTAATGAATGAGCCATTATTGCAATATCCAGATTTTTCCAAACCGTTTAACCTCACAACAGATGCCAGTAACTTCGCTATCGGTGCAGTACTTTCTCAAGGACCAGTTGGCAGTGATAAACCAATTGCCTTTGCTTCCAGGACACTAAATGAAACCGAAACCAAGTACTCCACAATAGAAAAGGAAATGTTAGCAATGGTGTGGGCAACTAAGTATTTTCGACCTTACCTATTTGGAAGAAAATTTAAAATACTTTCAAACCACCGTCCTTTGCAATATCTATTCTCCCTAAAGGAACTCAACTCCAAACTAGTACGTTGGAGATTAAAATTAGAAGAATTTGACTACGAAGTAATTTGCAAAAAAGGCAAAGCTAATACAAATGCGGACGCACTCTCTCGAATCGAAATACACACAAAGGAAACTAAGGACATCGATTCACAAATTAAGGAAGTCTTTGATGATTTAGTAGACATGGAAGACGATGGATGGTCAACGACTAATAATCCAGATGCAGATCGAATAATCGACGAGATTGTAGAAGAAAAAGCAACAGAATTAATTCCAGAAAACATCCCAGAAGATACTGTTGAAAACGAAGATCAAAACATGGACGAAGACGGAAATGAAACAATACATACAGCAGTAGAAAACCCAATTCTTGGTTTTCCTATTTCGGAAAAACCCCTTAACTTCTACAATAACCAAATTATAGTCAAAATCGTCAACTACAATCCACGACCTCCAGCATTTATACAAACCTTTCCGAATAAAAGACGTTATCATATCCAGCTGTCGAAAGATCAGTTAAAAGCTGATACCATAAAAATTTTTAAGGAACACCTCAACCCGAAAAGGAAATATGCAATTTTATTTGAAGCAGAAGAAGAAATTTTTGCAGAAATTTGCGAAATTATCAGGAAAACTTTTAAAAACAACGCATATGACTTAGTAAAGTGCAATCTTTTATTGGAAGATGTTAACCTAGAAGAACAACAAAAAGAGATTATAAAAAACTATCATGAAGGAAAAACGAACCATAGAGGAATAGCTGAATCAGAAAGTCAAATAAGGAAACGATATTACTGGCCTAATATGAAGAAGGACATAGAAGATATCATAAACTTTTGCGATATATGTCAAGAAAATAAATACGACAGACTTCCTCCCAAACCAAAATTTATGGTTACACCAACTCCCACTAAACCACTGGAAATAGTTCACATTGATTTATTCCAGGCTGATGGACAGAAGTTTCTAACCATAATAGACGCATTTTCGAAGTATGGGCAAGCCTACCCAATAAATGGAGGAAATGCAATCAATGTACTCAACGCCCTATTGATTTTTATAACACATCATGGACTCCCAACAATGATAGTAACCGATAATGGTACGGAATTTAAAAATGGAGTAATACAAGAATTTGTAGACTCTCATAAAATCTCAATCCACTATACAACACCAGAGAATCCGCAATCCAACGGGATGATTGAGAGATTTCATTCTACGTTAATCGAACATCTTCGAATCCTAAGGAACACCAAAGCAAAGCTCTCGATTAAAGAACAAATGCTATACGCTATAATTGGGTACAATAATTCCATACATTCAGCAACGAAGTTAAGGCCCATCGACATATTAAACGGACATATCGACGCAAAAGATCCCTTTGACGTTGACATACAGAAAGTAATACTGAACAATTATATCCAAAATCATAGAGAGATAACAAAGGAATTATACAACGAAGTAAACCAGCAAATACAAGAGAATAAAAATAAAGTCATTGAAAATAGAAATAAATCGAGACAAGACCCTATTACGTATAAATCAAGTACAAAAATCTACACACGGAAAACAGTTACCAGAAATAAATTACTTCCGCGATATTCCGCAAAACATATAAAAAGAAATAACGAAGTGACTGTAAAAGCATCAAAAACTACAGTTCACAAGAAAAACATAAAACACCAACCTAAATCAAAAACTAATTCTGAACCTTCCCCACAGGATCACCCTGACGACGGGAGAGGAAGTGAAGATCAAGGACCTGAAAGACATCCCAGGAATAATTCCCCTCAACCTGGGACAAGCAAAGATTCATACTAGTACACACGATTTTATACACCTTTTCAAACTACTACCAATAAAGGAAGAATTAGACAGAATTGAAACCCAGTACGTTGCAGTGACCACAGCAATTCAAAATGGACTTAGCCATCCGTATTTTAGCAGTTTACAAAATTTCGACCAAGCTCTTAAATATCAATTAAAATCAGCTCAAGAAAAATTCTCAACAATTTACCCCTATAGCAGAACAGAAAGAGGGTTAATTAATGGAATAGGAAGCATTATCAAAGCAATTTCTGGAAATCTAGATCAAGATGACGCAGAAAAATACAACAATGCTATAGAAACCTTACAGACGAATCAGGACAATCTTATAAATCATCTTAATCGTCACATTAGCTTGAACAAGAAGATTATAAAAGAGTTCAACGAAACTATCACATTACTAACACATAACCAAGAAATAATAGCAGAAGAAGTAAATAATATCAGCACGAATCTCAATACATTCATTTTTGACTTCAATCATTATTTGCAAGCAAGGAATGTTCTGGACCAATTAAATTTGACCCTTCAAATTATACTTCAGTTACTTAATGACTTAGAAGAAGCCATTACCTTTTCTCGTGTAAACACTCTCCATAACAGTGTGATCAAGAAAGACGAAATAAAATGGATCATCAATAAAATGCTAGAACACCACAAGGCAGACCAACTTGTGTACATCGAAGAAGAGGACATCCTAAAGTATTACGACATCATCAAAGTAGATGCCTATTATTCAAACCGTACTATTATATTTATCCTTCATTTTCCTGTCCTACACCCTGATTCCTTTACTTATTATCATTTATTTCCTATACCTACCGCAAATTCTACTACAATCATTCCTCCGGAACCATATCTCCTCATAAACGAAAAATCCTTTCAATATTTGGAAGAACCATGTGCCCGAATCGACACAAGATATCTTTGCCAAGAGGAAACAATACTAGAAGCAACGAAAACTGATGACTGTATCAAACAAATCCTGCAGTTGAGCACCCAAGAAGCTTCTTGCCAATACACCCCCGTCCAAACTCGAGATGTCATCATTCAAAGATTATCAGACGCCCACTATATAGGAATATTCCCCGAATCAACCAAAATTACAACTCGATGTTCTACAACAAAAATTTTGGGCCTAAAAGGAACTTATCTCATCAATCTTCCGCCCAGATGCGAATTCAAAACCCCAATCCAGAGTTACATAAATTCAAGGACAACCATCCCAGAGCAACCGCTAATGCTTCCCAAAATAAGGACCGTAGATATTCAAACAGCGAGTAAATTCAAACCATTAAGGATAGATCACATCCCCTTAGACAAACTGCATGAACTCTCTAAGGAAGAGGAAAATCTAGAGACAATTAACCCGAAATTATGGAACCATAGCCATAACCATTTTTGGATGACTCCTTTATATATCTTTATTACAATAATCTGTCTCTATATATGTTACAGGTATAAAACAAACAACAAAAAACCCAACTCTAGCGACGAAACTCCAGAAGAGGCCAACTCAACAGTTCTGTTCGTCCCTCACAAAACTTCTTCAGGAGATGGAGTAGTTACAGTACAATGACCGCTACCATCCAGTAAGTTCCACCACGTGGATTCCAACACGGGGCTACCGCTTGAACATTCTGGACTAAATTGCGACGTATTGAACAGCAAGATCAGCAATTAATAAATTATAAAAACACCATGTTAAAATCAATATTTTTCAGTCTGATTAATTAAAAGTCTGATTTAAAATTATAGTCTGATTTAAATTATTATTGTTGTTACTAAAATCTTTGTAAGTCGAAATAAAAGTTTTAATTGTGAAGTTCAGTTTTTAAAAAAGTGTTTTTCCCAAGAACATTCATAATTGGCATAACGATTTGTTTCTTCCACCTAAAAATTAAAAAAAACTAAATCAGTAGAACAAAATAAATTAGATATTTGCGATCAAGGATAAAAGACTATCGTCTACAAAATACTCGAAGAATTTGTTATAGAATTTTTCGTATAATAATTGTGTATGAAAACCTGCAGAATTATAGTCTTCAAAGTAAATTTCTATAAATTTTTACTGTTGATCGGCCTCCAGACAATAGCTTCATTTATTGCATTGGATACTATCGGTTCTTCTAAAATTTTCTATTCGGAGACTTCAGAATGTTGGGCAATGACAGATTCTATAGCAGCATCAAATCAACATGCTCTCCGAAATTCGTATATTCTTTTTCTTTACTGGTGGATGCCGATACATACAAAAACGCAAGCCACGACAATGGCGCCTTCGCTTGTTAGATTTCCGATGTCACGTTATCAATAGGAATAGACAAGTCAAGGTGTGATGCCACGTTGGACTCTCATAGGCATTTTGTGATAAAAATCTTGCTGGTGTCCATGAAACTCCAACGTACACATTTTGAAAAATGAAATTTTAAACAAAATTCGCATTTTAGAGTGTTCGATTTTGATGTAAAAGTTAAGAAAAGTAATAAAATACTTTTTAACACCTTCGCTGCGCCACCAGTTGAAAAAGACTGGTAACTACATTTGCAGAAATTACGGCTAAAAATAATTACATGTATTTCCATCTGGCGAGAAACGTACAAACGAAACGCGTTGGTAAAAACTAACATTATAATAGGTACCTATATTATTGTCTGAAAAAGATCTATCTAATAAAGGGATAATTTAGTACCAGTTGTATTCGAGTGGTAACGCATACAAGTTACTTATTTTTCATTGTAAGATTTCCAGATGAATTCATCTTGTGATTAATTTCATTTGTAATTACCAGTTTGGTTTAGTTATCTCGGTCGAGCCATAATAGTGTTGTAAATATTTGATTAAGAATTGAGTAAAATGAGTGGTAGAATTGTTAAATTAGTAAATTTGGCTTTTCAAAATGCAACTACAAGTGGTAGTTGTGTAGACCCCAATCAGAATTTTGATTGGCACCAAGAAAAAATTATAAATACTTTGAGCGAATCAGAGGAAGAACCCTTTAGCAACCATTCGGACTATGATTCTAATAATGCTCCTTCTGAATTCTGAACTAATTCAGATAATGGCGAATATAAAATCAGTTCCGCGAAAACATATACGAACTAAACCCGAAGGGCCTGGTACCAAAAAAAGGCGAAATTGTATGGAATGTTACAAGAAGCTGAGAGAAACAATGAAAAGTAAAGAAGCTGATAAAAAGGTTTAAAGTTACTACATACTGCAGCATATGCGAGGGAAAACCTGCATTATACCATGTTTTAATTTTAAACATAATCCATAAATTTTAAAAATTATTCTTACTAATAATAATTAGCATTTGTTATTTTTATATTTTATGAAAAATATGTATTTTGTTCTCAATAAAAGTTTTGGTTTGATTTTATTTAAAAATATTATATGCACTTCTTAAAAATTTCAATTTTTGCTTTAACAAAAGGAATATTCTGGTACTGATACAATTTCCAGCAAGTTTGTCCTATTCCTTGTATGTATACAATTATTACTACATATAAATGTTTAAAAATTGACAGATGGATCTCACATTTCTTAAGAACTACCAGTCTCTTGCGACTGGTGTATCTAAATGCAGAATTTTACAATTACAACATTACAACAATTACAAATTCAATTACAACTGGTAAGCATACAAGATAATAATTGAATTTTTCGTAACTGCAGCGAAGGTGTAAAAAAAAGTGATCGGTCACGAACGAAGACATTAAAATTTTCAATATGGTGGCACTTAACCTTTTAATTAGTGCTTCTTTATGTATGGCACGCCGAAAAATTTTAAAATTTAAATTGGCCCTTTGATTAAAAATGTTGCTCACCCCTGGCATAAATGGTTGATTTTGGTATCTTCGATAAAAATTATATTTCCTTAATTGCCTCTGATTTAGAAAGTTCAGAACGAGGACCGTCGTAAATATGTTTTAGCATACGTTTCACAAAAAAACGTAACCGCTAAAAAATTCCCTAATGCAAAACACTGACGTAACTTTTGTGGAGTCAACAACATGTGTCATGTATCTCCACCACTTATTAAATCATAAATTTCGTTCGTAAGAAATACCATTGATAATCAAACATACATAATGTCACGTAGTTCATTCGATTATCACTTAATTGCTTCCAGTAAATTTTTATTATGTTTATTATTTATGTAATAATTTATCTACACATTTTTGCACTGTTGCGTTATGGTGCAAATTAGTAGTAATTTTAAGCATTCGATTTGGAATTCAGAAATGGAAATATCACACTTTTGAATTAAAAAAGCTTGCCAATACGGATTAATTCCAATGAAAACATTGGCAAACAAAAAATGGGTTGACGATGAAACGACATTGTAAAGTGTGCCCAAGAGGAGCATTTTTTTATTTTTAGCGAAAAATGTCATTCTTGATAAAAAATTTTGTTTGTCCTAAAATCCCATAAAACGACTTTTTTGTCCGATTTGGTATTCATATTTTGTCTTTAAAGACAGTAAACCTATGTGGTATATTTTTACGAGCGGCAGTTTTTTTTCTATTGGAGTTAAAATGATTTTATGCATATCTATATTTAGACATATGGTATAGGGCTCTTTGAAGTTGGATTGTAGTATTATCACCATTTTAATGTGAATGGATATAGTGCAGTATATGTGTGTAGAGACAAGGAAGGTGGAGGTTATGCTGAAATCCATAGATATATCACAAAATACTTTTCTTACAGATTAATAAGTATTTGAAAATGGGAGCAATATACAGTTGTCATTATTTCCATCACAACGATATTTTGGAAGTAGTAATTATCTTCTTATGTTTATGGACAAATCAATACCCATCTGGATATTTGGCGAATTTAATTTTATTTAATTTTATTTAAATTTCATTTAATTTCATTTAATTTTATTTAATTTCATTTAATTTCATTTAATTTCATATAATTTTATTTAGTTTTATTTAATTTTTATAATTTTTTGTAATTTTTCATAATTTTTTATAATTTTTTAATATAATTAAAATAAGTTTTTTTAATTATTTATAATTTTTCCATAAACACATGTTTAAAAATCAGATGTTTTACATATTATACTTACATATATTACACAGGACTTTTGACCATATTGTTTTTAAAATAATCATTCTTTTAATGGCGAATTTCAAATTCTTCACGTCCAAAATAAAGGCCTTAACCTATCTTTATTAGAATCTATGGAAATTAACAAATTAAAAATTAAGACAAACAGTTCTCCCTTCCTCAGCCTATTCATTTAAAGACTATAAAGTTTAAAGACATACCAAAAATAGATCACTCAAAAAGTAAATGTTGTGGAAGTTTTAAAAACAAGAGTGTTTCAGTGTTTTATTGTTATATAAAATTAATTTCCATCAAGTAACGGTTGAATCCATAACTTTTTATAAATATCCTATTTAAACTTTGTAAAAATATTTTTAATGTACGAGTAGTACTCATAAAACCAATTTGGTTAATCGAAATGTATATTTGAATTAAACTTGTAATCTATCAAATTTTCTGAAAATGTTAGAGAGCGGTGGCCTGAAAACGCGAATAAATAGCAAGTTGCAATAAAGACGGTTGAAAAGAGGAAAAAAAGACCAACAAATCGACATTCAACACGGCATATTTTTATCCAATCGGATTATTCTTTTTTTTTTTAATTTTATGCTTTTTAACATTTATCAAATTTATTGAAAATTTTAGAGCGGTCGCTTGGAAACGCGAATATATAAAAAGTTTCAATACATACGACTGAGAAGATGAAAAGAAGACGAACAAATCGACATTCAACAAAGCAATAGTTTTAACCAATCTGAGAACTATATGATTTTCACCATTTATCAAATTTTCTTAGAATTTTAGAGAGCGGTCATCATTTAGAGTCATCGAAAGGTCCAAGCGGCTGTAAACTAACCTATTGTCCAATACTTATAAACTGTTTATCCATTTTGCATATATTTTTCGTTATCCAGCCATTTTAACCAAAAAGTAAGATTTAGGGTTATAATCACATTTTAAAATTCGAGGACGTGCCTTGGTTTTTTGGCGGTCGCTTGAAAACTCAAATAGATCCAAAGTTACAATGAAGATGGTTAAAAAGAGGAAAAAAAAACGAGCCCATAGACATCCAACACGGCATCGTTTTATCCAATCTGAGTATTTTTTTTATATTTAATGTTTTTTACCATTCATCAAATTTTCTTAAAATTTTAGAGAGCGGTCATCATTTAGAGTCGTCGAAAGGTCTAAACGGCTGTAAACTAACCTATTGTACTATATTTATAAACTGTTTATCCATTTTGCTTATATTTTTCGTTATTCAGTCATTTAAACCAAAGTGTAATATTTGCAGTTATAATCACATTATAAAATTCGAGGAGGTGCCAAAGATTTGCCTTGGTTTTTAGCAGTCGTTTAAAAACCCAAATAGATCTGAAGTTATAATGAAGATAGTTGAAAAGAGAAGAAAAAGACAAGCCCATAAATATGCAACAAGGCATAGTTCTATTCTGTCCGAGTATTTTTTAAAATTATATGCTTTTTACCATTTATTAAATTTTCTTAAAATTTCTGAGAGCGGTCATCATTTAATGTCGTCGAAAGGTCCAAACGACTGTAAACTAACCTATTGTACTATATTTATAAACTGTTTATCCATTTGGTTATATTTTCCGTTATTCAGTCATTTTAACCAAAATGTAAGATTTGCGATTATAATCACATTGAAAAATACGAGGAGGTGCAAATGTATTGCTTTGGTTTTGGGCGGTCGCTTGAAAACGCGAATAGATGCAAAATTACAATGAAGATGTTTGAAAAGAGGGAAAAAATACAAGCCCATAGACATGAAACAAGGCATAGTTTTATCCAATCTGAGTACTTTTTAAAATTTAGGCTTTTTACCATTTATAATTTTTTTTTTAATTTTAGAGAGCGGTCATTATTTGCAGTCTTCGAAAGGTCCAAATTGCTGTAAACTAACCTATTTTACTATGTTTATAAACTGTTCATCCATTTTGCTATTATTTTTCGTTATTAAGCCATTTTAACCAAAATGTAAGATTTACCATTATAATCACATTAAAAAATTTGAGGAGCTGCTAAAGATCTGCTTTGATTTTTGGGCGGTCGCTTGAAAATGCGAATAGATGCAAAATTACAATGAAGATGGTTGAAAATAGGAAAAAAGGTCAAGCTTCCATAGACATCCAACAAGGCATAGTTTTATCCAGTCTGAGTATTTTTTAAAATTAAATGCTTTTCACCATTTATCAAATTTTCTTAAAATTTCAGAGACCAGTCATCATTTAAAGTTGTGGAAAGGTCCAGACGACTGTAAATTAACCTACTTTACTATATTTATAAACTATTTATCCATTTTGCTTATATCTTTTGTTATTTATCCATTTTAACCAAAATGTAAGATTTACGATTATAATCACATTAAAAAATTCGAGGAGGTGCAAAAGATTTGCCTTGGTTTTTGGGCGGTCGCTTAAAAACACTAATATTTCTAAAGTTACATTGAAGATGGTTGAAAAGAGAGAAAAAAGACGAGCCCATAGACATTTAACAAAGCATAGTTTTATCTAATCTGAGTATTTTTTAAAATTGTATGTTTTTTATCATTTATCAAATTTTCTTAAAATTTTAGAGAGCGGTCATCATTTACAGTCGCCGAAAGGTCCAAAAGGCTGTAAAGTAACCTATTGTACTATATTTATTTGAAGTCCTGGATATAGCTTGCTATTGTAACCTCAATTTTCTATAAACCTGCACAAAAATTTAAAAACGGCAACGAATTGCTGTAACTGCTTATCTCCAATAAAAGTCAAAATATGGTTAACTACTCAGGCATAAAAGAAGTCCCATTTTAGTCGGAAAACTCTAAAATGGAAAAGCAAACAAACTTACTACACACAAAAAATGATAAAAATTAAAAGTACCTATCTATTATTACTTTTTCCTTTTTTTGACAAAAACAAAACACTTCAACAACTTTAAAATTTTATCTGCTCTTAAATACCTAAAGAAGGTTTTACACGTATATCTTTTGCTTAAAATTTATATCTACTTTTAAACTTTTTTTTTGTTTTGAAACTTATGCGATACTTTTTGTGGCGAGTGTATAAAAGAATCAGACAGTTTAAAACCCTCTCGAAAACTTTCAGGAAAGTACTGTTTTATGAACCCCGAATGTTATTAATTTTTTTGATATTATTTTTACATTATATTAGGTACATGGAAACTGTTATCTCACTTTGACTTAATAAAGCATAACTGAAGATTGCAATATTAGTGTTTCTTAACGTAATTTCCTTTATTATTCTGTTTTAAATCCAAAACTGGAGTTCGAGCGTGTATAAAGGGGTAATCGTGCCATCTTTTTCTGCTTTTCTCTTATCTTTATAAACCGCAGTGCTATCGATAAATCATAATTATAGTTACTGTTATTATAAACTTGGACATCTTACGTACCTATGTTTTATTTATAAACTTTTATTTACATTTTTTGGTGCAAATAATAATTAGTACAACGAAGAAATCAACAAAAATCTAATCCTGCTCACCAGTGGCGTGGGCAGATCTATATTGGATTTGAGGTAAAAGACTAATTTCATCGTAGTTAAAACCAAATAATGTTGGTGATAAAATTTTGTTTGCTTTTGACTACAAGGGCGACAAAACATCGAACAGATCTCCAATTGCTCTAAATTCTACATGGTGTCTCAAAACAGAAATAGTAATGTTTCAAGACCAACTCCGTCATTGGTTTTTGCTGCTGAAAGTCTTAATGTATTCCACTGTGTAAAGGCAGTAGGTGACGATATTGGTCACCTACTGCCTAAATATATCTCTCTTGCACCTAGAATATCCAATAATCGAATCTGTATATCGACGGCAGAAAGGCAGGACCTCATAACTAACAAATTTGCATAAAATGAGATATTTCGGTTTTCGGTTTAGAATAAGTAGCGGCATCTACTAACCAGTGGTTACAGCTGGGAAAATTTCCGGAAGGCTTTAAATTACAGAAAACGGTACCTCGTAACTTTTTGCAGCCATTATGTTGATGCAGTACCTCGTAATTGTCAATTTAGCCATGCTAAATGTTTCACACCTCTATTCTGCGCATTCTAATCATTGCTTTTCTAAGCTTATTTGTTGTCGCTATATATTGGCAGTATTTCACAAGATTTACGAAAAACGGTGCAAAGAGGAAAATCATAAAGTACTTTATCTAAAACTATTCAAGAACGTGATAAACCAGATAAAAATTTCTTTGTTTCAGCCTCGCAAAGATCAATGCGATATTTGTTTTATGTATAAAAATTGCAATTTCGAACAAAAAACTTACGAAAAAAAAATTTGGGAAGATCTTAAAAAGAACAAGACAAGGAAAAAGCATTAAAAGAAGAATACCGTGCAGTTGTCGCCACAAATACCTGCAAGCGCACTTAAGAGATTATAAGAATAAAGTGTGTTGTCACAACTTTACATTGTAACTTGGTAACAAAAAAAGTTGTTTGCTATTGGTTTAATAAGATAGAAGCTCAAGGCCAAGCTTCAACCTATGCCTCTGTTTTGGTAGAATACCTAGAGGAAGAATTTTTGAAAAAATATAAATTATATATTCGGAGGGCTGTACTACCCAAAATAGAAATTTAATACTTGCCTATACTCTAACCTAGCTCTACCTAGCTGACAAATATAAGGTATTAATTGTTCAAAAATTTCTTGAAAAGGTTCACACTCGGATGGAATGTGACTCGGTTCATACGGTAATAGAACCACGTTTGAAAAATAAAGATATATACTTACCAAGTGATTATGTACCTAAAAATCCACAATAGGCTGGGCGAATTTAGCCATATGTAGCAAGAAATAGGAATTTTTACTTTTTAGGAAATTTTGGAGAGAAGAGCTTAATGAAGTATAAGTCTATGAGACCTTCAAGAACAAGTAATTTGAATTACCTAGTTACGGATATCCATGCGATTCAGTACAAAGGTGGTAAAATTTCATACAAAGTGGACTTTTGTGAAGAGTTTCAGAAAACACCAATACGGCCTGATAAAGTTGAATTTAAATCTGTGATATTTCCTCCTCTCTACAATTCCAGAAATCCAATAATTTAAACTAAATTTGAACACTTTCAGGCGATAAAAAATGTCTTCCACGTGACTGTTGGTATTTTTATAATTCACCACCTTATAATAACAAAGAAAAATAGTTAACTCTTTAACCTAGTTTTATGAAAAAAGTTTTTAGTTCTTTTTCCAGAATTTATTTGATACTTTTAATTAAGACAACGTTAATATTTTATTATTATTTTTCTAATAAATCATTCAAAGACATAAAGCTGTTTTTCTTATTTTAAATTTGAGCACTACTTGGTAAGTGAACTCTTAGATAAAACATTACCTTGTAAATAGTGTCATTTTACTTAAATTCAAAATTACTCTAAAAAATATTCGCTTGTTTTATTTTTCTCAGCAAAGGTAATCCTATTTCACAAAAAACATAATAAGATGCGCCCTAAATGAAATATGATACGGTTTTATTGGTCTCCTCTAAAATAATCATCTTGTCACTTACGAGTTCCTGTTTTTACGCCGTCGATATATTAAAATTAATTTATTTAGGAAGAAAACGTGAAAATAAATTACTACAAGCTACTGCTTGAGAGAACCATCTTCCTTCGACGCGTTGAGTGGGGAGGTTGGCTCTATCGCGAGTAGTAGCAGTAAAAATATGGATTCAGATGATAATACATCCGATGACAATCGGAAAAGAAATAGAGAAAAAGAGGGACTGTTATTTGGTCCCAGTAAAAAAGTACAAAGAAGTCCAGTTAAAAGTCACAAAGATGATAGCAAAATAGATCAAATACTAAATATGATAAAAAATTTAACAATAGAGTTACAAGAATTAAAAACTGATATAAAAGAAGTAAAAACGGAACAAAAACAATACAGAGAAGAAATGAGGGAGCTCAAAACTGAACTAGCAGAACTAAAACAAGAGAATAGTGAAATCTGGAAAGAAAATGAACAAATCAAAAAGGACCTGAATGAGACAAAAGAACGCCTTGAAAGGCTGGATAGAATAAGAAAAGAAAATAATGTGATAATACAGGGAATGACAATAGAAACTGGAGATAGAAGAATACTAAAAGAAGTAATAGGAAATTTTATGACAAAAGAGCTAAATATTACCGTAAATATAGAAGAAGCAGTGAAACTAGGAGATAAAACATGTTTAGTCAGACTGCCAAACAAAGAAGAAAAAACAAAAATTATGGAAAACAAAAGTAAACTTAAAGAAGTGAAAAAAGAAAAAATATATATAAAAAATGATCTAACGACGGAGGAATTACAAATACAGAAGGAAATACGAAGAATAGCAAAAGATGAAATAAAGAAAGGTAAACGTGTCCAAATTAAAGCCAACAAACTTATAATAGATGGTCTAGAAAGGAGATGGAATAGAAACACCAACCAGCTGGAGGACCATCATGGAGGTGGTTCAAAAAACTAGCAAGGGATGAAACGATGCATTATTCGTTGACGGACGAGGCAAAGAAACAGGAAATGACTGCACATAAACCCGGGTACAACAAAAGTGCAATAAAGAAAGATAGACAAGAAAATAAAAATAAAAAACGAAGACAACAGAACAAAAAAAAAATAAAGAGTTGAAAATAAGCACATGGAACATAAGAACCATGCTAACTCCAGGAAAAATGCTAGAAATAGAAAAAGAACTCAAAAAGTATAAAATAGATATTGCAGCACTGCAAGAATTACGCTGGAAGGGACAGGGACAGATTGACAAACAAGACTTTACAATGTTATATTCAGGAGGAAAGAAACAAGGGCAAAAAGGCGTGGGATTCATGATACTAAGGCACCTAAGAGAGAAAATTATAAATTTCAAGCCAATATGCGAAAGGATGGCCTATGTTAGAGTCAACAGCAAACCATTTAATATATCAGTCTTGAATTTATACGCCCCCACAGAAACAAGCAATGCAGACGAAAAAGAAATCTTTTATGATAGGGTCGAAGAGGAGATAGAAAAAATACCCAAAGAAGATGTCATATTTGTACTAGGAGACCTCAACGCCCAGATTGGAAAAGAGGACTTTTTACAACAAATTGCAGGAAAGCATACAATACACGAAAACACGAATGACAATGGGCAAAGACTATGTAACCTAGCAACAAGAACAAATTTGTTAATAAGCTCAACAAAATTTGAACACCCTAAAATACATAAGGTAACATGGAGGTCACCAGATCAGAAAACATATAGTCAAATTGATCACATAATGATTAATAAACGAAAGCAATCGTCAATAAAAGATGTAAGAACGTTCAGAGGTGCGTGTGCAGATTCAGACCACTACATGGTCACAGCCACTATAAGACAAAAAGTTAAAATTGAAACAAAACAAAAAAACCAACATAAAAAGTGGAATGTCAATAAAATGAGTAACGAAGAAGTAAGAAAAAAATATGAAGAGGCAGTAACAGTTCAAATAAAAGAGAAATATAAAGCAGAAGATATAAACACAGAATGGGAGACGATCAAAAAATCAATAGAAGAAGGTGCAAATATGCAGATAGGTAAAAGTCAGGCTAAAACAAAAAACGAATGGTATAACCAAGAATGTAGAGAAATAACAGGAAAAAAAGTGCAAGCCAGAAATAAATTGCTAAGAACAGATAAAGAGGAAGACAGAGAAGAATATAAAAAATTAAGAAGGAATGCTAAGAAAGTGATAAGGCAAAATAAAAGAAGATGGGTAGACAAAAAAATGCAGGAAATAGAGCAGAAAAGAACAAACAGAAATACGAAAAGTTTTTACAAAAAAATTAAAGAACAAAACAAAAAATACAAGGGGAAAACAAACGGAATAAAAAAATAGAGAGGGAATAGTGATAATAGAGGACCAAGAATACAAACAAGTATGGAGAGATTACTACAGAGAGCTCTTGACGGAGGAAACAACAGAAGAAGAAATGCATAACGAAGAGGAAACGGCGCACGAAGAAGAAGCAGATGAAGTAGATGAAGTAGATGAAGTAGATATCGAAATTTCAAAAGAACCAACATTAGAGGAATTGGATGAAGTAATACAGAGAAGCAAAAATGGAAAAGCCCCTGGTAAAGATGGCATTAATATGGAACTAATAAAATACGGGGGAAGGGAACTAAGAGGAAAAATACTGGCACTATTGAAAAATATATGGAAACAAGAGAAAATGCCAGGGGACTGGGAGGTAGGGCAGATCATAACAATACATAAAAAGGGAGACCAACAAATCTGTGAAAATTATAGAGGAATAACGTTACTAAATACAACATATAAAATATTGACATCAATAATAAAAAAGAGGTTATCAAAGATCACAAAGAAGACAGTAGGACAGTACCAATGTGGATTCACAGAAGGAAGATCTACAATAGATGCAATACACACAATAAAACAAATAATGGAAAAAGCAAACGAGTATAAATTAGAATTGGAAATGTTATTCATAGACTTCAAACAGGCATTTGATTCAATTAAAAGGAACGGATTAATGATAGCACTTAAAAAATTAAAAATTCCACATAAACTCAGAAAATTAATAGAAATGACAATGAGAACTACAAAAATAAGCATAAAGGCACAAAGAGGAGAGACAGAGGAATTCATTATAAATAAAGGGATGAAACAAGGAGATCCCTTATCAACAACGCTATTTAATCTAGCATTAGAATATGTACTACGAAATATAAATAAAGGAAATCTCAGAACAAGAGGTGGTCAAATAATTGCATATGCAGACGATATTGCTATTATTGCAAAGAACAGAAAAATAATGAAAGAAATGCTAGAAGAAATAAGAGAGAAAGGGGAGGTAATGGGGCTAAGATTAAATCAAGAAAAGACAAAAATATTAAGATTAGGGAAAAAACCAATGAAAGAAAAAATCAAAATAGGAAGTTCTGAGTTTGAAGAAGTAGAATACTTCAAATACCTAGGAGTTACAATAAGTAAATCCGGAGAAAGGAAATCCGAAATAAAAGAAAAAATATTAGCAGCGAATAAAGCTTATTTTGCAAACAAAACATTACTTAAAAGCAAAACACTGACTAAAAAAAGTAAGATGAACATTTATAACACCATAATTAGGCCAATATTATTATATGCAGGAGAAACAATGACGATGGTTAAAAAAGATGAAGAAGACTTAAGAATAGCAGAGAGAAAGATTATGAGAACCATACTAGGACCAATCAGAACAGAGCAAAATGAATGTAGAAGCAGAACAAATGCAGAAATTAAGGAAGAACTTAAGGAAGACATCGTAACTAAAATAAAGCAATGCAGAGTTAGATGGTTAGGTCACATTTGGCGAGCAGGCGATAAGGCAGTGACATACGCAATGATAGAATGGAATCCAGGAGGAAAAAAGAGAAGAGGAAGACCGAGATCAAAGTGGCTGCAAGAAGTTGAAGAAGACCTCCAAAGGGCAGGAGTCAGAGAATGGAGAGGAAGAACTAGAGACAGGAAAAAATGGAGAGATATTGTCAAGAAGATAAGATAAACAAAAACGACTGATCCACTTAAGAAATCGGATCTAGAAAGCATTTGCGGTTTAACCCCACACTGGGGTGTATAGCCATTATATATATACAGAGCTCCGATCTATTCCATCTTATTCAAAAACTTTTCATTCCGTTTGTATAAGTTGGCGATTTCAATGATCATAATACACTATGAAGATCTGAATGAACATTTGGTCGAGGAAAAATTTTCCAGATAATAAACAATACCAATATTAACCTTTTAAACCTTGGAAACTCTAAATATTTTCACATACAATCCGGAACGTTTTTCTCCATAGACTTGAGTTTTTGTGATCAAAAAATTGCTTCTCTCCACCACTAAAATATTCTTTAAACTCTATATAATAGTAGTCATTATAAGAATACAATTCATGAGAATGGGAAATGTTCATGAGAAATGGAAAATTTCTCAAGCAAACTGGGATTTCTTCAGTAAAATTCTTAGGGATTTAACGAATATAATTATCTTTAGAAATAGCGTTGATGAATCTTTAACATACACTACGGATTCCTTATTTCTGCTGCTGACCAATTCATAGATAAATATGTGATAAATTCCTCAAGGACAACTGAATTGAAGAGTTCATCATTTTTTAAAAAGTGAGTGCAAAATCACAACGAATTCTAAAAGTGAACAGAAAAGTATCGTGGGCAAACTTTGTGAGTTCTATTTCTACAGATTTCCGGACAAAAATTACGCAGATGAAGGCTGTAAATACAACTTCTTCAAAACCTGTACTAATTTATGAAGACAATGCTGTTACAGACAATCAACATAAATAACTTACATACTTGCACAACACTTCCATGACAAAACCATGTAACCTCGGAAACCTTTTTTGGATGGTGCTAGAAAGGTCACCAATGGAGACACAGCGGACGGCAGCCAGATGGTTGGTGGAGAGCGAGTCGTGGGTTCGAAACTAGCTTTGGAAACCGGGAATGGGTCCAACAGACGAAATAAATAAAGATAGGATAAGAGATATTGGAAAAGATACAGAAATAAACAAAAAGATAGATGGGTAAAATTACCAAAGATAAGATAAGATAGGGAACAGGGCACCACTTAATTTTTAGGGGTGTAAGGAGAAAATTATGAAACCTTAGAAAAGAAAAGAGATACGGAAAGATATTTAGGTTCAGAGATCAAACCCAAGAAAAGATATCAACAGTTAATTATTAAATGAATATGGTTAATACTCTACATAAACAAATAATAAGTATATTAGGTATTATACCTACTTACCTACAAAACTTAATCAGCCTGATCTTTCTACTGGTCAAAGGTATAATAATAATTTAATATAATAAGTAAATATTCAGAGTTACGGTTGTATCAGGAAAGTTTGTTAGGAGTCGACAAATAAAATACATACATAAAACAATAACAATATATTCAACAACAAAATTATTACGCTGCTGAATGCAACACAAGTAATAAAAATACACCAACAACTATGAAATGGTGGTATACATATAAAAATAAGCAGAAATATAATTAGAAAATACCTTTACAAAGATATATAACACAATCATGCACAAATAAAGTTTTGGCGTATCTCGAGATATTACAGCAAAAAAAAATTTAATACAAATTATAACAAACACAAAAGATAACAAAAATTAATAAAATCTAAATTTACAAAAATACAGAAAGGTTACAGAAATGAAAACATAAAAATTTAACCAAACCGTACTTGGTTAAGTCGATTAGCGATCTCGCACTATTATTTAATGATAAACTGAGCTGATGGAATTCGGTTCGTAACAAAATACTGACTGTTCTTTAAATTTAATGCAAAATTCAGTAGTTACTCTTAACTACATTTGAAGACATGTATGAATTTTAGATACGTCCAGATAATGGAAGATGATATGATGCCATACCATATTCCTGACGACTGCTGTATTAATTCACTGAAGTTAATACTATACTTGTATTAAACACTGAATTTAATTAACATTAAAGGTGCTTTATGACTATATTTATTCTAATATAGTATAAGATCAAAAAAAACTCAATTAAACAAGTGTATACACACTTATAAAGAAAATGCACAGAGAACGGTACGATAATAGAGATACAGTAAGATCTAGTGCTTACGCAAGGACTGTCTCACCAAGAGTAACTTGTTTTCTCTACGAGTGCCCACCGTGAAGTAACCTGGTTCCTCTAAAATTTTACCAAACTACCCAAGAAAAGGTGAGGGTATCTCCCCCCCCCCCCAGAAATGATAGGCCAGCCTGTATCTATTTCTAAGAAGATAAGGTTATAACGGCTATCGGAAAGTTCGAGGTAATTTGGCACGTGATAAAATATGAAATCCCGAGATTCGGTCTTTCCCGAAAAACATTACAACGGGCGTTCGACGACAATTACCGAATTTATGAAAAATAACCCGGAAAAGGATTAACTAAGGATTAGCCAAACCGGCGTCTTTAAATAAATACGTAGGTAGATCTTTCAGTCATATTTCGGTAGTTTCCCAATAAAAATTTCTGATCGTAAACACGACCATCAGCGTATCATCCACATTGGTAAAAGGAATTAAAATTAATTTAATATATTAATTAAAAAAATGTTACAACCACAGCCAACTTTTTTATTCCGTACGCGAATAATAATACTGTAACGTATATTTTGCCTACCACATGGGGTATTACTATAGGGGGTTGAAAATTGGAGATAGAAGTTACTGAGGTGGAGATAGTGCAAGCAAAAAAACGAAACTGTTGCGAACGGCTCTCAGGGTTTATTTGGAGAACTGGTGGATAAGTGAATGAAACAATGGGATTGGATTGGGGTAACTACAAAAATGAAATAAAGGGGTACTTACATGAGTCTCTTGGAACAAACAAAACACAAGAAGGTCCTCTAGCTATTTAAAATGCGACGCCGCTTTGGGAAAACTTCCTACTGGATGAAAGAAAAAGGCTCTTCACTCCTAAAAAACACAAGAAAAAAGGTTAGAATCTTTTTTTAAATAAATAGACAAAATGGTTTAGGGAAAAAAGTTAAACATTTATTGTTGTCTCAGCACAAACAGTCACAAATATAGATGGTAATACAAAAAAATACTATATAATTAATTACAAAGATAAATTCCAAAAATAACAAAGAAAAAACACTTACTATGTCATATCAGTTTACAATCTCTTGAAGTTGGAGATACTACAATACTTACAATTGTTATTCGGCGATAATTTGTAGCAGAAATAAATTGATTATAAACGAAAAAATATGTTTTTAAATGAAACTATGCGTAGAGGTCAACCTTTTTCTAAAAACAAAACAAAATCTCAAATATGATTAGATATTTACCAAATGTAAAAAATAGTGCTAGCTGTCATATGTCAATACTAAATCTTAAAACAGAACAAATAATATGACAGCTATAGCCACACCCTACATTTATAATTTTAATTATTACAATTATGAAAGCAATTATTATCAGAATATGTTTATCTTCAAAAATCAACACAAAAAAGTTACCTGGGTTTCACTAAAATTTCTTTACTTTAAATTTCTGGACTTCACTGGACTTTGAATTTCTGGGGTTAGAACTGGAGTTAGATTCACCGCTACACGAACAAATTCATCTCCAAACGGAGATGGACTCGGCTTCTTAAAAAACTAGATCCATGTTGGTATTTTTTAAAATTGGTTGGAAACGCCGTTTTACAAGTATCTCAGATGAGAGACGGCTTACAAATAAAAAACAGTGATTACTCTTATCGGAACTGACACATTGCTTTGAGTATAAATGACGTTTTCTAACAAATTTTGACGGTTTGTTTCTTCAAACTACATACCGACGTCTGTTCTCAATGACCAACCATGCAAACCTCTATAACTACACATACTGCACAATTGACTACCACAAATCTACTTATTTTCCATAAAAAAGGACCAGAAACGAAAAAACTACGGATTTGAAGCTAAATTCGGACTCCAACAAAACTAAACACGCCTTTAACAGCGGCCGGCCTTACCGAGAGTGAATGTAACTTTTAAAGATCATTTGCTTCCTCGCATAACCTTCTCAGCGATCTAAATAGATGTTTATTTGAAACGCAGAATATTAAGCGGATTCGATCAAAAGAAAATACCAAAGAAATACGTGTCCGTGATACATCAACAAACTTAAAATGTTTTTATATTAACTCGGCAACGCAAAGAGGATTAAAATAATACTTCGGTGTTTTAGCAAATACGAGGGGATTTCAATATATACCAAGGAATTTAAAAATGCTACAATACACCCCTTGCTTTAAATCAGTCGAATTCAATTAATCACCATTTTCCCGAACAAGAACTTAATCTCGCCATCTCTTCTACAAAAAATTCAGCGGCAGGTTTTGATAACACTCCGTCAATTTTTCTTAAAAATCTTCACCAAGAACCGCTATCCAAACTCCTCGTACTTTATAATAATATGGAGTAATCAAGATTTCCCCGCCATCTGGCCACAATCAATCATTATACCTATTAACAAAACTAATGGCTTATTAAGCTCTTCTGTATCAATATATATGTTTTTTAAATTATTAGAGAAGATGATAAAAACAAACTTCTGCTTTGCCACCTGGAGCATCATAATTTTCTAGTTGCTGCTCAATCAGGTTTTAGAGCTAATAGCCAGTTTGGTTCTACTTCAATCAGAAATTTCTAAAGCCATAACAAATACGAGCGATGTCGCTGTGGCCATGGATATACAGAGCGCCGTTCAGACTGTATCTAAGGTCTTTCATCGTTGAAAAACTTAAATAATTTAATCTTTCTGTAAATATTTTACCATTTATATGTACTTTTTTGACTAATAGATTCTTTAAAGTTTCTACAAATCGAAAAGCCTCTGCATCACTCACTCTTCAAAACGGTGTATCGTAACTCTCAGTTTTGAACACTACCTTTTTTCTTCTCAATATAAATTACATGGGTTCCTTCGTTCCTCTTTAGTAAAATATGTGATATATGCGGACGACCTTATCATATTTTGTCAAGAAAAAGTCACAAAAACTACATGTTCTTTATTTCAGAACGTATTAGATAGGATTTATAAGTGGCCGGCAGAAATTGGTTTCAAATTTTCCCCCTCTATATTCAGAGTTATCCAATTTAGTGGAAAATATGGTTGCCATTCTCCTGTTATTTATCTAAACAGAGTCCCACTCAAAGTTGTTGATCAACAAAAATTTTTAGGAGCTACTTTTCACACACGATTTACATATAGATATCGCATTGAAAACACTTAAAGCAACTGTTTAAATAGAATAAAAATTTTACAAAATCTAGCTCACGACCAATGGGGAGCTGAAGAAAAAATCCTATTGAGAATCTATAGAGCTCTTAATCACTCCAGATTAGATTATGGAAATATGCTCTTCATGGCAGCCTATACGTGTCTCTCAAATCTTTAAATTCAATATAAACGATATCCTTACTATATGTGTAGGTGCATTTAGATCTAGCTCAGTTGTAATCATCTGCATTGAATCTTTTGAACCTCCCCTTTTTATATGACGTTAACTTGTACTATCTTTTTATTTCACCAGAGAAAGCGCCAATCGAAAAATTCCAGTAACCAAACTCATCAATTTTTTCCATCAAGTTCCTAAAAAATACATACAGATCTGTGCATAATTAGTAAAGCCTTTGTTAGAAGATAGAAACCTGACAATAACCACCTTCATCAGTACACCATACTTTTATGGACTCAGGTTACAATATAAATTCGCAATAAATTGTTTATACCAGTAAACGGTACTCGATATATAGAGTGGCCCAAAAGTCTGGAAACGACCAATTATCTCGTAAATTACAAGTCATAATTTTACAAAATTTGAGGTACACCTATTTTTTAATACGGAAATTCCATATTTGATATTTGCAATGTTGCCAGATTGACCGTTTCTCTTATATTATTAGTAACTTTGGTTTTTCAAATTCATCACCCTGTATATTTAGTCATTATTGGAAACTCCTATTCAATACGAGTTCAACCATATGTAACACTTATGATATTATGTAGTCTGTAAGGTCTTAAATATATAAAACAGTGCAAAATGCAAAAGCAATGGCTTCTTCTATGGAACTACCTCAATCGCTCTCAAAATTTAGCCAAAGTAACAGTTAACCAAAGCCTAAAGTAAGACCTTAATTGACACTAAAAGCTCAGATACTTTTTAAGATCCTACAAATGACTTTTTAAAACAATGTTTCTTATTACTCGTCACCCTATGGACTACATCATTACACAGCTGCACAACAACAAAAGTAACGGCTTACAAGAAAACTAAATATTTAAATTGATATAACATTCCAATTAAAACTCTTCCTAAACTGCTTTTTCATGACAACTATTTTAATTTGTACTATTATTTACTTGACAAGTCAAAGACTTGGATTACTGAACCACATATTTGATGTTTCTACTACCGGAAATTGTTCCATAAACTTAGGGAAAAAAGACGAGCCTATAGACACCCAATACGGCATAGTTTTATCCACTCAAAGTATTTTTTAAAATTTTATGCTTTTGACCATTTATCAAATTTTGTGTAAACTTTAGACCGTGCTCGCTTGGAAACACGAATAGATCTTCTTCTTCTTAAAGTACCTATCCGTTCCGGATGTTGGCGATCATCACGGCTATCTTTACTTTGTTTATTGCAGCGCGGAACAGTTCAGTGGTAGTCGTGTTATACCACTTTCGTAAATTTTGAAGCCATGAAATGCGTCTTCTTCCCGGTCCCCTCTTACCATTTACCTTCCCTTGGAGAATCAGCTGGAGAAGGCCGTAACGTTCTTGATTTCTCATTACATGTCCTAGATATTCCAACTTTTTAGTTTTGACAGTCATTAGAATTTCACATTCTTTCCCCATTCTACGCGGGACCTCCACATTAGTAACTCTGTCAACTCAGTATATACGTAAGATGCGCCTATAACACCACATTTCGAAAGCTTCGAGCCGATTCATAGATGCAATAGTCAGTGTCCACGCTTCCATTCCGTAGAGCAGAACTGTGAATATGTAGCAGTTCAATAGACGGCATTTTGTTTTTAATGATATGTCTCGACTGTTGAAAATGGTTCTCATTCTAACGAATGCAGCTTTTGCTTTTATTATTCGCTGTTTAATTTCTGTTGAGTGGTCCCATTGGCTATTTAAATTGGTGCCTAGATATACATATTGCTCAACTCTTTCGATATTCTGTTGGTTGATTGTAAGTTGAACGTTTAGTATTGGTTTTTTACTAATTGTCATAAATTTGGTTTTCTTTATGTTAAGAGCTTACGAATAGATATAAAGTTTTAATAAAGACAGTTGGAAAGAGAAAAAGAAAACGTAAAAATCGATACCCAACAAGACATAGTTTTAACACTCTGAGTATTTTTTTTTAAATTGTATGCTTTTTACCATTTATCAATTTTTTCTGAAAACTTTAGAAACCTATCGCTTGGAAATGCAAATAAGTAGAAAGTTGCAATAAGGACGGTTGAAAGAGGAAACAAAGAGGACTCTGTAGATACCCAGCAAGGCATAGTTTTATCCACTCTGAATATTTTTTAAAATTTCATGCTTTTTACCCCTTATCCAATTTTGTGTAAACTTTAGACAGCGCTCGCTTGGATACACGAATAGATACAAAGTTTTAATAAAGACAGTTGGAAAGTGAAAAAGAAAACAAAAAAATCGATACCCAACACGGTACAGTTTTATTCACCCTGAGTATTTTTTTAAATTGTATGCTTTTTGCCATTTATCAAAATTAAAACCGATCGCTTGGAAATGCAAATAAGTAGAAAGTTGCAATAAGGACGGTTGAAAGATGAAACTAAGACTAACCTGTAGGCACCCAACAAGGCATAGTTTTATCCACCCTAAGTATTTTTTTCTTACCAAGACAACTTCCAATTAAAAAATATACTTAGTAGTTAATACATTCATTAGAAATCCTTGAAAATAGACAATGTTTTATGGCATTTTTAAGAAAAATGACCACAAAAATCATCCACGTGTATTGATGTTTCGCACTAAATATATCAGGGGCCACCCTTGAATCAATTAAGTGGGAAATAAAATTCAACAAAGTAATTAAAATTGAATTGTCTGGGATGATGGTTTATCTGTTTTAACATAAAATATAACGGATGAAATGAACATAGAAATACATTACCTACTAAGTCTATTTTTTTATTAAGGAAGATGTCTTGGCAAGAAAAAAATACTTAGAGAGGATAAAACTATGCTTTGTTGGGTATCTACAGGTTTGTTTTTTTTTCCTCTCTCAACTGTCCTTACTGCAACTTTCTACTTGTTTGCATTTCCAAGCGATCGCTTTCTAAAATTTTCAGAAAATTGAATAAATGGTAAAAAGCATATTTTAAAAAAATATTCAAAGTAAATAAAATTGTGCCTTGTTGTGTTTCGATTTTTTTGTTTTCTTTTTCTCGAATATGCATTACGAATATGCATTATTTCAATAAATAAATTTTTAGAGAAAGTATTTAATTTGTTTAAACAATTTTTTTTTAAATTTTTATTGTAATATTTGAGATAATTTTTATTTGAAAACTTATTGAAATGAAAATTTATACTTCTTTAATAAAATTGTAACTAATTTATTTATAATAGATTTTATTAAACAACAAATTGTCCTATTCAATTGTTTCTAAAAATAGTAATGCTTTGGAAATCTTAAATAAACTAGGTTTCATTTCTTGCTAAAAATGCTATAATAAAAACTAAAGTTAATAAATTATTTGCAGAAATTTTTTCAATTTACAATTTTATTAAAGAAGTAGACATTATTCATAAACATTTCTGTTTTACATTCAAACTTACCTTAAATATTACTAAAAAATTAAAAAAAAGAAAGTTTTTTTTTAAGCAAATTAGGTGGTTTGTTTGACAATTTATTTATTGAAATAATGCATATTCGTAATGTACGCAAAAAGCACATACAAGTTCAAAAATAAACGTTGAAATACATAAAAAAGGACCAGAGATACAGTTAACAGTGCCTTCGACCTCCCTTCAGCTCACGCGATTTTCAAAGTCGGCAGATTTTAAAGAACAATTTTTGAAGCTTTGTGGACGATTCCATTAAAGGCAATATTTTTCAAATTTGGTATATTAAAACTATAAAGTATCTACTTTTAAATAACGCTCATTATATTTCTTAATTGTTATAAACAAAGCTGCTATGAATTAAATAAAAAAAAGAGGCTAACTTTGTACCAAATTATTTTAGGATAATTTTTTTTTCTTTTAAATTTGTGAAAAAAATCAGGCTTTTTAAATATACAAAAATAATATTCTTGCAGGCAACGGTCAAAAAAATATACTAATTGTTTATAAGCAAAAAATCAACATGTTTTTGCAAAATTATTTGGAATATTTAAAATTTATTTTTCTAATTTTTTTTAATGTAAGTAATAGAACAAGTCTTCTTCTTCCAGAAACTACCCTTACATATACTAAAACTATATAATTTTCTGACTTATGTTGTTGCAAAAAAAAAATTAATTCGGGATAAACAAATAAAATAACTTTTAAACTATCTGACCGATCACTTTGAAATTTTGACCATATTTTAAGCACTGCAAGATACAGCATTAAATGAAATATACCTAAATGTTATAAGTTTATTTTCAAAAAAGTTATTAACATTTATAAAAAACCGAAATTTTTGACTTGTTTTGCAACTTTCTAAGCAACAAATAAAGATGGAAACATTCAGAAAACGCCATTTTAAAGGTTTTTATATGACTTATCAGTTTCTTCTCTAAAATTTGTTTAAAATGCTTCACTTTTTGCTGATAGACGAAACAAGCAAAAATTTTCCGTTTTTTGACCTTAATTTGTTAATAACTAATTAAGTCTAAAAAATCCACTGCAGGAAACATAGGTTTTTGTTGTAGAGATCCATACTATTCGAAACAACTGTCATTTACCTGGCCGGACGAGTATCAAAAACAGGATACTTTTTTTGCTTATTTCCCGTTTCGGCCTTTGCACGTATTTGAATAATGAGTTTGGCGGATTTGGATAAACACTGACCCGCAAAAGTAATCGTAAAAACACTAAGTTGATTTTAAGTAAAAGAAAAATTATTATTAACTTCAATTATTTTAATAAATTTTCTTATTTTTGAAGTATGGTGTCAAGTGAAACTAAGGTAGCATGAACATATAGCAGTCTGCTTCTGCTAGTCAAAGCTGTAGGAGCAACTGCCCGCTCTCATAGAACTTCCGATCTTCCACAGCGTTTATTGACCTTGGTCTTCCATAATATACAAGTCTTTTTGAGTAAGAACCAGTTTCTCAAATCTTTGTAAAACATCGGATATTGTGCTTCGCGCAACGTCAAGCATATCTTCGATATACAGGGATGAGTGCCTTAAGAACCAGCAAAATAACACAGAAGATAGAAAACATAATACGTTGTGAAATAAAAAGAGATGCAAGTAGTAGAGGTGAGAAATTATCGATATAAACCTATAATTTACTTTACATTACATTAGATCTATCGAAAGTTTCCCACCTTTAGACGTTAGCTTATGAGCTGGTTGACTTCAGTCATAGTAATACTTATCACGTAATGTAAGTAAAAACAGTTTAAGTACGAGTATGTTTTTATCCAAAATTAAAGTATTGATCAATAATAAAGTGTCATTTGAGACACAGAATTAATTATCAAATTACTACTAATTAAACTGTTTACTTACATTTGCTTTATTGCCTTCAATCAGTTTATACTTTATGCGAAATTTAAAAAATGTTAATGTTCGACGTCATACTTGTAATATTATGACTGAAGTCAACTAGCTCATTAGCTAACGTCTAAAGGTGGGAAACTATCGATAGTCCTAATGTAATGTAATGTAATGTAAATTAGAGGTTTCTATCGATAATTTCCCACCTCTACTACTATCATCTCTTTTTATTTCACAACGTATTATGTTTTCTATCTTTTGCGTTATTTTGCCGGTTCTTAAGGCACTCATCACTGTATACCAAATGAAAGGTCCATAATAATTATGAAGAGCAACAGCTTGTGCCACTTAATATGAACGTATTAGCATTTATTTTTTGTTATCAAAAACACTTTGCTTTCCATTTTGTAAATAATTAACATTTTAACAATTCGTTGTAAATTATGCCAAATTTCAATACATTTCAGAAAAACATTACAAATAATTTTTCTTAGATGCATTAATTACTTTTTAGGAATTAAATAAAAGTACTTACTTACTTAATTAAAAATAATAATTTCTTTAAAACTTTAATCCAAAACCTTAATTAATTCAGATAATAGCAAATGTCACATTATTAAAGCAAATAATAATTGAATCACGTATTTCAGAAACCCCAAAAATCACTAATTTATGAAATTACAGTTTTCTGTAATTTTTGGTACTATATACGCACTTAACAGTAAACAGAATCCCCAAAACTCAATAATTTACATACATTTGTTGCCAGTTGAAAATTTCATGTATTGCAGAAATACCAAAACTCCAGGAATTTTGGTGTTTCTAAAATATAATATTTGAACACACTGATTTTTGACATGACAGGAGGTTTTGACTTTTTTAGGTTATGCACATTATTTGTGATCTCTACATATTGTTAGTTGTTATTAAAGTAAAAATTAATAATAATTTAAGTAATGGAAATTGGGAATGAGTCTTCAACACGCAAAAAAACGTGGAATACGTAATATCAGTGAATATAAAAGAGAAGTTATTCAAAACTATAGAGTTAAAGGGTCTGCTTATAAACGCTGGAGTGGTGCCTTGGAGCCTGAGGATCAGTGATCAGTGATCAGTAAGTTCGGCTCTAGCAGTCGAACAGTACGGACGCGAGTCAGCGAAGTGTGCTTTGGTGGGGACGACTGTCCTATTGTCCTATTGTCAACGGAGCTTTTCAGCTCCCGGTGGGTAAGACACCGAGTGTGGCATAGGCACTTGTCTTTCATATTAGCGAAGAGCGGATGCGAGGTTGTTATTAAGTTAAACCGCCGAGGGGTTGCCTTTATAGGCTCCTCGCGGAGGCTTTTAATAGCTTCGCGTCTGCGAAATATACGGGTTCACCTCAGTGGGTCGACAGGTATGACACTGTAAGGCTTAGTTTTTTGAAATCTAAGTCGGACAGAAACGGCCCCTGCCTCTGAGGTGAGAGAAACATCAAGAGGATCCCTCCCTGAGAAATCAGGGAGTGAACTACCGAGAGGTTGCTGGGACGATACCCAGGAAAACCGTCAGGCAGCGGCTTGGCGGGAAGACAAAAACAGAGTCTTCCGCCTAGTAAACTCCAATTAGTCTTTTGAACTTATGTTTACTGCCTTACGGCAAAATGAGTAATATTCCCCCCCAAAATAGTGTTGTCACGCAGGTGACAAGACGCGAAGCAGACGATGATGACAGGCCCCAGTCATCCACCCCCTCTGTTGCAATAGCCATTGAATTATATAATAATTTCACTGCGAATTTAAATAATCCCATGGACAATCTCCCCTCATCTGACGACGACTCCTATTCGCCCGAGTCAGAGGATGACAAAAATAGCGAAGAAGATACGGACGATTCCATATCGATATCCGCAGAAGCCATCACCGACGGATCATTGAACGCCGAGCCGACCGGAGCATTGAACGCCGAGCAGACCGAAGCATTAAACGCCGAGCCGACCGAAGCCCCTCCCCCACAGGAAGATGACAACAATGTTGAGATGGAAGCCCCAAACAACTGAAAAGACAGCGAGCCCCCGAAATAGACGAGGATGAGGAAGAAAGGAAAAAAGCGAAAGAGATGGAAGCCAGAGAAAAGGCAAATGAATTAAGTAGGTCAGTCAATGCACTGACCGAACAAATCAGAGAGATGAAAAAGGAAATGAAAGCCAGAGAGGAAAAACTTCTAACTCAATTAAACGAGTTAAGAAGGGAAAATCAAGAAAAAGATCGGGAAGTCAAAAGACTAACCGACAAGATTCTAGAGTTAATGGATGCAATAACTCAACAAAGAAATGAGGCAAAACTCCAAAGAGAGAAAGTAGATACCATCCCGAAACCTCCACCAAAAGAGAAAACCGCTAAGTCGAATTCGGCGAAAAAAACGAATTCAAAAAAAGTAGCAACCAAAGAAGTTACAGTCATACCCATCATAACTAGTGATAACGGTATGGAAATAGAAGCAGAAGAAGACTGGCACACCACCAGCAACATCGAATGGAAAACCATCGAAAAAAAACCAAGACAAAGCGCAGCGGAGAAGCAAACTCAGCTAATCCAAAAGCGAAAAGAAGAAGAGATGGACAGGACCATCAAAACAAGGCAAGAGAAAAGACAAGCTCTTGAAAACAAAAAAGCAACAACAATAAAGGAGTCGCAACCTCCTACCAAAAAAGTTGACACAAAGAAAAAGGAGGCGCAAACTCCTAATAAAAAAGTTGACGACAAGGAGTCACAACCTCCTAACAAAAAAGTTGCAGAAGAAGCGACCCCCGAGATCACTCCTGAAGTAGCAGTCTCTACTCCTAAGCAGCCCAAACCACCGGCGATAATTCTGAAATCGGTAAACGAGCATCAGAAGATACTGCAGCAAGCTGCAGCCATGAAAATAATCTCGGCAAATAAATTTGCCAGATCAGGAAGGTCTATTGTTATACAAACAAAGACCAGAGAGGACTACCTAAAAATGGTAAGACTCCTAGAGACCTACAGCCCAGCTGTAGATTTTATCGCGTATCCTATAGATACCGATAAAATGAAGAGAGTAATAATAAGAGGATTATCGGCAAAAACCGATACCAATCTAATTCTCAACGAAATTATAAGCAAAGGAGTAGAGGCTACTAAGGTCATAAACATGATCTCAAAAAAGCCAGACAAGAAACCCCTCCCAATGTTTTTGGTAACCATCAAAGCAGAAGAGGACGCAAAAATAAAAAACATTTCTGACCTATGTTACATGAGGATCAGCGTAGAGGACGAAATGAAGACAAGACATGAAACAATACAATGTTTCAATTGTCAAGGTTTCTACCACAGTTCAAAATCTTGCCACTGTGGCTCGAAATGCGTGAAGTGCGGAGAAAATCACCTTAGTAGCGAATGCGAAAAGGACAGAGAAACGGACCCAAAATGCGCTAACTGCGAACAAGCGCATACAGCGAATTATCGCGGATTCCCAAGAGCTCCCAAGAAGAAAGCCGCCCCACAACAACAAAGGGCAAGGCCCATTAACACCAGCAACACCAATAAAGGTGTTAGCTACGCTCAGGCTACTAAACAGCCTGAAAGCGTGACAACAGAAAAAAACAGCTACAAACGAAGCAGCAGCACTAATCGCTAAATTCAACGCCGATCTAAATGCCAAAATGGCACATGTCTCCAACATGTTAGATCAAATGCAACAGGTAATGACAGCCATAGGAAACATAGGTCAGAAATGTTAGTACACCAAACGGAAGATCTTCGCATTGGGTCATGGAACTCCGGCGGAATATTCAAAAAAATCAACCTTCTGGATGAAATGATAAATAGATTAGAGCTCGATATCGTAGCCCTACAAGAAACCAAATTAGTGGAAAGGAAGAAAACAAAATTTCCCGGCTACGATATCTACAGGACGGATCATAGAGCGTTATCAGGTGGAACAGCCATACTTGTGAAAAAAGAAATCGAACATGAACACATCCCAACACCAGATGGACTGGTCACAATGGAAGCCACACTCATAAGACTAAAAGCCAACAACGACTCACTAAAAATAGTGTCTGCATATGTCAGACCTAACGAACCGATCCTAGATGAAGATTTGAGCCTAATATTAAACTCAGAAGAGCCAACCATAATAATAGGAGACCTTAATGCGAGATCTCCCAACTGGTACGACAGGACGACCAACAACAACGGACGACGACTATGCAGCCATCTCGAAAACAGACCAAATACGTACGTGATCGGTCCAACAGAGCCGACATGTTTTCACGGACAACTTCCTACTTACCTAGACATTGCAATCCTACACAACGTGGGTCAACAATACGAGATACACTCTCTAAACGAAGGCGATTCGACACACAACTTAATCGTCCTGACCCTGGGCGCAATAGAAACAAACTATTTGCAGCCCCACAACAGAAAAAAGACAAGTTGGATAAACTACAAAAGAATTGTGAGCGTGAACATCGGTAATATCCCCACAATCAACAACATAACAGAATTAAAGGACAGCGTAATAAAACTAGAAGAAACAATTATCAACGCTATCGATGCCAGCTCCAAAACCGAAACTATAACTAGACAAAAAGGAAGATTCAGGGACATAAGTATAGAACTTAAAAACTTAATCAAGCAGAAAAACCGGAAAAGAAGAAGAGCCTACCGCACTAGAACGGTAGAAGATAAAAGGATTGCAAATGAGCTAGATAGGGAAGTGAAAAAACAACTTCAAAATCATCGAAATGAAAGTTGGGACTCCTATATCGAAGAGTTAAATCCAAACAAATCTAATTTCTGGAAACTATCAAAAATCCTACGAAAGGACAAAAAATCCATACCCCCTCTACACGGAGTAAACGGGATTGTCCACACAGAAATCGAGAAAGCAGAAGTCCTAAAAGACGAAATAGAAAGGGCGTGTAGAAACAACGAACACCCCAACGAAGACATAGACTTCGAAGAAGAGGTAGAGAGGACAGCAAGAAGACTAAAAAGGACAAAAGGCAAAATAGGGATACTTCATACATCTCCCGAAGAAATAAAAGAACTCATAAAGCAGACCAACGCCAAAAAAGCCCCAGGTCCAGACAACATCACAAACAGGGCGCTGAAAAACCTACCTGCAAAAGCTATTGTTTATATTACCAACATCATAAACAATATGCTGAAACTAAGATATTTTCCAGACAGATGGAAGGAAGCTCACATAATCATGATTGCTAAGCCAGGGAAAAATGGCACATTTCCTCAAAATTACAGACCAATCAGCTTACTATCATCAATAAGCAAGATTACAGCATTACAGACCTTATCTTGAGACCTTGAGACCTTACAGGCTGTAATGTTTAGTCATAGAAGAACTGTACCAAACCGTGAAATCACGATAGACAACACCCCAGTAGAATGGAGTAACCAGGCAAGATACCAAGGAGTGTTACTTGACAAGAAGCTAACATTCACGGAACATGTCAATCAACAGGTATACAAAGCCAAAGCGCTGAAAAGTCAGCTCTCAACGCTCATAAGCAGAAGAAGCAAACTAAGATTTAAAACCAAAATCAGGGTTGCAAACAGCATCATCGTGCCAGTCTTAACGTACGCCTCAGCAGCATGGGGACACACCTGCAAGTCGAACAGAATGAAGATTCAGAGATCTCAAAATCAAATCATACGAGACACCTTAAAAATACCAAAATACGTACCACTAAGGTACGTATTCAGAGACTCAGGACAAACCAGGATCCTACGGACGCTAGATGAAAGAGCATATGATATATTCAATGGACTAACAAACCACCCTAGTAGAATGCTAAGAGAGCTGACGAACTACAACGAAAACATCAGGACGGTACACAGAAGACCAAAGCAGCAAATAGCAAGATATAGGGAGATCCCAAACGAATAACAAAGGATGTAATGGTGCATAGTCGTCAAAACCTCAAGATGAAGAAAGATAGAACACCGACCAAAAAAACTCTGGCGAGAGGGTACGCTTTTTCTTTTAGGTTTTTAGGTTTTTAGGTAGATATAAGCCCAATATACACCGGGGTGAGTGAGAGCAGTATACACTTGGGAATGCTCACCCCAACACACGCACACAAATAGGATTAAGGAAAAAAAAGGAAAGAATTGTTGCCCAGGCATATTATAGTTCCGAACCTCCAAGGAAGTCCACAAAAAACAAAAAAAAAAAAAAAAAAAAAAAAAAAAAAAAAACAAAAAAACAAAAAAACAAAAAAACAAAAAAAATTGGATTCATCCAATTTTTTAAATTTCGTTCACTATACATTTTTGTAACTTCAATTTCAACACAGACCAAATATGGAGGGCCCATCAGGCTCTACATATACCGTTTTCAACGGACTAGGCCCCTAAGGCGGATCAGGTGAATACTGATATTCTCGCGAAATCCGAGCACTGAGGTCTTGTGCGGCATACAAGGGCTCAGTGGCCGGACCCTACTCGGGTGCTCGGCCGGCGAGGAGAACAAAATTTATTTTGCCAAATCGGCGGCCGAGTGACCGAGCACACACTCTTTTCCGAACATAGAGTCGTCAGCCAAGGCTGGGGGCTCTATGGTCGGAACACACGCTTTTTTTTTTTGTTTTAGGGACTCAAGTCCCGAAGTCATGATAGAGTAACTTCAATAGACTCAGTAATGCAAATAGGGAGAAGAGCCTAGATGTGGCTACCCCTACAGTTAGGTGGCATAACCACAGTCATTAAAAACAGAGGGTGTTCCATTACCCAGGACACCTTAAGTAACTTTCATTCACTCAGATCATAAGCCTCCTCACGTAAGTCACACGATGAGGAGGGGTAGAGGAAAAACCTGGGGGTCAGATAGGTACCACTTCGACTAGCGAAGTGTGACCGGTTTGATCTTCGGACATGTGGATCCCATTCTTAGATTGGTATACACATGTTCCTAGAGGCAGGGTTGATCACTGCGTGTGTGTGTGTTGGCGCCTGAGGTGAACCAAGGACCAGACTGCAAATAAGCATTAAAGCTTTAAAATATTACTAACTAGCTAAACAATATCTAATATTTTATTATCGTAATTTTAATGATACTTATTTTTAGATGTCACCAAAAATGCTTTTTACGAATTTCTGAAGAAACACGCATTCAATTATTCCGAAACTTCGGGAGAATTAACACAAAGAACGAACAAGATTGTTTGCTACAATCGATTATTTCAGTCCATGAAGTTGCATGTCGAAGGCGCATAACACCAGCTGATATTTCTTGCATGCCTGATAGACTAGGCTTCTTTTGAATATACAATTCAGGACCAACAGGTACAAATAAAATCTGTAGAAAAGCATTTATTGCCATTTTTGGCATTACCAATGATCGGTTGCGTCGCTTAACCACGTTAAAACGAAAGGGGCAAGTTCCTATAGATAAACGAGGTAAAAATCAATCTGGCAATGCGAAGTCAGGACTTGTTATAGATTAAATCATACAACATATTGCTTGGTTTAGGGTCAAAACTGTCCATTATACTAATAGAGAATATAGGTATCTAAATGAAAAATTAAATATATTTATAATGTATAAGTTGTTTAAAGAGGTTCACCCAGAACAAAACGTTAAATATTCATATTATAAAAAGATTTTTAAAGAACAATTTTCATTATTTTTGGTCGCCCACAGGTCGACACCTGCTTTACATGTGAAGAGTTAAAAACTAAAATAAAAAGTAAATTCTTAAATAAAACAGCAAAAAGAGTGGCACTGGCAGAAAAACTGTTTATAAGAAACGGGCAAACAAATGTTATACCAAACTTAAAACCATTTCAGAACTTTGTAAAGTAGATGATAATGTAGGTGGTATTTGCATTGATTGTATGCAAAACCTGCAACTACCGGTTATTCCTGTCCAGGAAACATTCTATTTAAGACAACTTACTGGTAATGTTTTATGTATTCATAATCTAAAAGATGATAAGGTAAATTCTATGTGTATCATGAGGGAACAGGAACTAAAGGGTCTAATGAAGTTGTATCCTTTTTATTACATTTTCTTGACAACAATCCAGAATTTAAAAATATTAACCATTTTCACTTCTTTTCTGATGCATGTGCCGCCCAGAACAAGAACCATACAATAGTTAGATTTTTTCTGCATTAGTTTCAACCAATAGATTCAAAAAGATTGAACAATATTATCCCACACGGGGACATTCATTTCTACCGTGTGATCGGGATTTTTCCGTTCTTAAAACGAAAATTAAAAAATCAGGACAGGATTTACACGTTAAAAGAGTATGTAGAGCTTATCATAACATCTAACACGAGTTTAAACCGATTTACTGTAGTTTTGCCGAATTCTGATAACATATTGAACTTAAAAGGATGGTGGCCCACGTATTTCAAAAAGACGATGCTCTCCAATGAATCTTTGGGCAGAAATATTCCAAGAGATCAAAAAATTGCTTTTAAAATATCCAACTTTCGACACTTTATTCATTCAAGTGATCACGATGGAATTGTTATTAAAAAAGAGTACATATATGGCTTGATAAATCATTATTTTCGGCTACAAAATAGAAACAAGGATGTTATTAGTTTTCCTACAAGAAAAGCATACACCGAAGGACATATTCCTATTAATATCAAGAAGATGCAAGACTTGAGAAAACTGGAAAAGTATCTACCAGATAATGAAGAAGTCAAGGACTTTTATGGAGAAATTTTTAATTTGCCAACATGCGAGGGAGATTGAAATGAAATAATACAACCAGATGAGTGATTAATACTGATATATTATTTTGTATGCCCATATTTTTGAATAAATGTTTATATAAAACATGTTTTCTTATTTTTACATCCTTGAAAAATGTGTATATTTTAAAAACCCCAAAAATCCACAATAGAAAAAAAAAACATATATAAAGCTAAAATTCACCACTTTTTTATGCAAACTGACAAAAACATTAATCTCATGATTTTATTACAAAAGAAAAACAGGTGTTTTAAAATATTTCATGAAATGAGGTTTTTTCTAATTTCTCAACATTTTATAAAAATTGAATTATGGGGTTTCTGAAATATTTAATTCAATTATTTTGCAGATATTACGTACATTTCCTCAGATATCAACAACCTTGAATAATTAATAAAAAACGAGTCACAATATAAAACGTTTTTATTCAAAAGCGCTTTCACTGCGTATGACGTTGACAGATTATTTAATTTTCTAAAAATAAAAAGTTACGTTTATGGAAAACAACGTATTTTTTTTTAACTATTAAGTTTAGAAAAAAGTATTATAGGACATTTTGTCCTATTAAAAAGTATTATAGGATAAATTGTGTATTATATTCATAGCTTAAAGGAACGCACTATTTTCGGGGACACCTTGTATATATACATGTATATATATATATATATATATATATATATATATATATATATATATATAAAAATGTGCACTCGTAAGTGAATGGGATGTTTTCGGTCAATTTGGAGATAAAAAAGACAAGAGTTGTGCTACTTTATCTATTTATTGAAGACGTTTCGCCTATTGTTCAATAAGCATCATCAGTTCATCTAAAAGAGTGTTATTAGCGATACATCTAATATGAAAAAACAATGATCTTACCTTTAAAAGATCTGTAGCATTAAAATGTTATTATTGCAAAGAAACATCAAAAAATTAATATACTAAATATATCAGCAAAAACACAGAAACACAGAACGCCGGAAGATTCCCAATTTAACTAATTTGTTTTAAATTTCACTTATGAAAACATTGATTGAAAAATCAATCAATCAATCAAAATTTTTCAATCAATGTTTTCAAAAGTGAAATTTAAAACAAAATAGTTAAATTGGGAATCTTCCGGCGTTCTGTGTTTCTGTGTTTTTGCTGATATATTTAGTATATTAATTTTTTGATGTTTCTTTGCAATAATAACATTTTAATGCTACAGATCTTTTAAAGGTAAGATCATTTACTTAATTGTTTTTTCATATTAGATGTATCGCTAATAACACTCTTTTAGATGAACTGATGATGCTTATTGAACAATAGGCGAAACGTCTTCAATAAATAGATAAAGTAGCACAACTCTTGTCTTTTTTATCTCCAAATTGACCGAAAACATCCCATTCACTTACGAGTGCACATTTTTTTATATTAAATTAAACGGTCATATACCTTAAAGATATATATATATATATATATATATATATATATATATATATATATATATATATATATATATATATATATATATATATATATATATATATATATATATGGCGAATTGTTATTAACAGCGCAACAAATATATTTTAATTGTAAATTAAGAATTTTATAGAACAATTTCCAGTAGTAGAAAAGTCAAGATATGTGGTTTAATAATCTAAACCTTTGACTTGTCAAGTAAATTGTAGTACAAATTAAAATAGTTGTCAATAAGTTAATAAAAAGTTTTTTTTTATTAACTTATATGTAAGGTTATTAGCGGGTTTTACAGATTTTACAGTTGTTATTAAATATACTAATTACAAATTGCGTATTAAATTACAAATAATAAATTACCAAATTCCAAAATGATACATATAATATAACTTAAATTTTGTGTAGTAAACGTATGTCCTTGAAAATTGTAGTTTAGTGCCAATCCTAGTTTGAACGTTTTTAAGGTTAGCCTTATTAGAATTCCACATTTGTTGCCAATTTTTTAGACAGTGCTGTTTAATAATGAGCTGGATATCACTGAATTGAATTGTAGTCATTATTTCAGTTTGTTCGTTAGTAGCATATTTCTTTGATAATTCATCTACTTTTTCATTTCCTGCGATACTTGTATGTGATGGTACCCAGAAAAATTTAACGTTCACGTGTCTATTTTGTAGGTGATACAGTGCTAATTGTATTTGTTGCAGGATTGTTGGTTGTAAAGAGTCAGTAATGATAAGAAAGTTTAAGCTTGCATGACTCTTACACATGTCTAATGCTTTTAAAATGGCGATTGCTTCTCCCGTGAAAATGCTGCAGAATTGAGGGATGCGAACTGCATATTCAGACTTTCCTAGAATAAAGGCCGCTGCATGTCCGTTTTTAGTTCTTGACGCATCAGTAAAAATCTTGTTATAACCAGTGTATTCTGATATCCGTTCTTGATATAATTTGTTAATGCTTATGGGATTTGTGGTACTCTTTGGATAGGCCGTAAGGGATATATCAATAGTGAGAAAATTAATAGTCCAGGGAGGTGTAGTTCGTTGTGAAGGATAATAATGTGTCAGATGCTCCATGTCAAAACCATATCTCGTTAAACGTTCTTTAAGGGGTGGATATTTAATTTGTTGATGGCAATGAGTAGATGTATATATTTTTAAAGAAGTGGATAGTTTGTGTTATTAGGGTTGGAAGACAGTCTCGTAGCATAATTTAAAGAAATGTGTTGTCTTCGTATTGATAGGGGGGATTCATCTAGGATAACCTGAAAACTTGAAACAGGACTAGTTCGGTAAGCACCCAGAATAAGTCTTAAACATGTGTTTTGTATAATGTCTCATTTTTTAAGAATATAATTACTAGCAATTGAATAGCATATTGCACCATAATCCAGTTTACTTCGGATTAATGATTGGTATATATGCAGCAGTTTTGGGGTGTCCGCTCCCCAAGATCGGTTTGATAGAATTTTAAGGAGATTTATTTTAGATTGGCAGGAAACGACTGAGCCCTGTGGAATACCGTTTTTAAGACATTCTGTTTGTGAAGTAATTCCATTCACACGTACTTGGAATACTCTATTATTCATGAAATGTTTTACAAAAGCAAGAAAATTTCCTTGGATACCCCCGTTAGATATGGTTTGTAAAATGTTGTATCTCCATGCAGTATCAAATGCTTTATTTTTATCAAAAAATATGGCAATTACTTTCTGGTTATTTTTAAAAGACTCACATAATATTGTCAATAGCTACTACGGCATCATGAGCTGATCTGCCTTTTCTGAAACCGCTTTGAATATGGCTTAATAATCGGTTTTTTTCAAAAAACCATATTAATCTGTTATCGAAATTTTTTTTTAGTAGTTTGTATGTATTATTTGTAAGAGAAATTGGTCTATAGGAAAGAGGGTCAGTTTTTGATTTGAAAGGTTTTAAAATGGGAATAATTGTTGATTCAGACCAGATTGATGGAAATTTTTTATTAAGGTAAATGTGATTGAAAATGTCTAAGAGAATTAATTTTCCTGTGTACGGCAAGTTTTTGATAAATATTATTGGTATATTATCAGGACCCGATGAAGTGTTTTTGATTTATCTAGAGCTTTTTCAAATTCTTTATATATGATGGGAAAATTTAGTGGATTATCACTATCTACTATAGATATTTCTGTCATTTCACGTTTATTTTTGAAATCTAAAAATGCGGGATCGAAGTTTGGATTGCTTGAATTTGTCTTATATATAGCTGACATAATATTACTAATTTCTTGTTTGGAAGATATTA
Source organism: Diabrotica undecimpunctata (assembly GCF_040954645.1). Lineage (NCBI taxonomy): Eukaryota > Metazoa > Arthropoda > Insecta > Coleoptera > Chrysomelidae > Diabrotica > Diabrotica undecimpunctata. Next base: position 330,593 of record NW_027311927.1, on the reverse strand, counting down.
ATTTGTTTTTATAAGAAAGAGTGTTAATGTGAATTGAGTCTTGTTCACCTCTTAGTGTACCTACTTTATTCTAGATTGTAGTCATAGGTGTTGATGAATTTATGGTGGAGACATAATTTGACCATTTTTCTTTTTTACTTTTTTTAATAAGATATTTAGTTTTTGCCCTAAGTTTTTTAAAGTTGTTAACATTTTTTGTTGTTTTATGTCTTTTTAAAACATTGAAAGCATGTTTGCTAGATTTCATAGCTAAAGCTATTTCTTCATTCCACCATGGTACTGGTTTTTGTTTACAAGGTTTTGTTTTTCCCACTGCAATATTAGCGCATTTTAGTATAATATCATTGAAGTGATGAAGAGACAAATCTATGCTTTCTTCTAAAATAAAGTTCGTAATTTAATTATTTATTAGATCTCTATATAAGTCCCAGTTTGCTGAGTTTAATTTCCATTTTTGGTAAACAGGAATATTCGGTTGATCATGCCCAATGATTTCAATTGTTAGAGGAAAATGATCACTATAATAAAGACTATTCCAAGAAAAACTTGTAGCTAATGAGTGATCACACAACGAAATATCGATGGCAGAAAAAGTACTATTGTGGGAGCTAAAATGAGTAGGTTTACCAGTATTCATTAATATTAGATTGTGATTATCTATTAATTTCTGTAGAAGTCTACCACATTTGTCTGTTTTTATACTACCCCATGTGATATTATGACAATTCAAGTCACCAAGTATTAGTTTGGGAGCAGGAATATCATCGATTAAGCGCTGTAAGTCTTCAAGTACATTTTTATTTGGATGAGGGAGGTAAATGTTACATATGTTAATAGGTCTGCAGTTGATATTGCATGATATAGATACAGCAACGGCTTCCAAATTAGTGTTTAGGTGAATTTTTCTTGCTTCTACACAATTTTTTACGAAAATACTTACTCCGCCGATGGCGTGTTCTGTGTAGCGATTTTTGAGAAAGCTAGTATAGTTTTTAATATGTAAGTTTTTAGTTTTAAGATGTGTTTCCTGTAAACAGATTACTAGGGGAGACAATTCTTTCATTAAAATATTAAGAGATTCTACGTTGTTGTAATATCCGTTTAGGTTCCATTGTAAAATAAATGTATTAGCCATTTTGGGTACCTGACTGAGAAACAGAGATATCACTTTCTATATCCGATGAGGAATCAGTGATATTGAGTTGTAATCTTTTTATTAGCCTTGTTAATTTGGATTTTATACCGCGGTCTAAAATATGATTATGTGCAAATAATAGAATATTTTTAAATGATATCATATCCGTTGTGTAGTTTTCTACAATGGAGTTAGGGTTTTATGAGTTTAAGGCATTTTGTAACGCATCACAGATAACATTAAAATCAAGAGGAAATTTTGGGGACCTAGACTCAAATTTATTTTTACTGGTCTCTAACTCTTTAATAATATCAGAGGGTGAGGCTTTTTGGAGTTTCATTATGTGTTTAGGTTTTGCAAAAGGAGTTGTGGCAGTCGATGTTTCTTGTATATCAGGTGAGGTAGATATTTGTCTTTTGGTTGTGTGAGGAGGTACTTCGGTATTTAATGGGGGAACATTTGTTTCATTGGTTTTTTCTGTTTACAAAGTGTGTTCTTCTAATGATGGTTGATCAGATACTAAGGTTTCAGTGTTAAGAATTTGAACGTTAGTGTGGTCGGTATCTATTAAGGGAGATTGTTGTGGAATTACAGTCTCAGGTTGATATGGGCAATTAATGTTGAGGGTTGTTTGTTGACATGTTGATGGACAATCAGTTTCTTGATGTCCTTTTGTTGCACACTTAGTGCAATTTAAGTTGTCGAGGGTAAATTATATACGGTAGTTGGTGTTGTCATAGTAAATTGTAACAAAGTCTGGGATAAGGATAGTATCATCAGGAGTAACAAACACTTGGCGGCGAAAGCTTAAAACATGGCTGTATGCAGTATCCGGCATGCCTACTTTCAAAAAAGTTTTTCTAGATACTGTTTGAAGTCCCAGCTTTTTCAGTTCATCTTCTATCAAAGTGTTTGAAACGGTAGGGCAGACATTAGAAATGACGAGTCTTGTGGCTGGGGTGATTAATCTTTTTTTTTTTTTTATTTAGAAAATCGCATCGACCAAATGGCCATTGGCGAAAAATTAGTGGATTACATTAGGTACAATTACTTCATTACAATTTGGTTTATTAAATATTGTGGTACTTATTAATGTCTTTCAAGAAATTCAGAGTATTGTTAAAGTTACAGTCTGCACCTAGAGCTTCTATAAGTGTTCCTGGTATCTTGTTATTGTTTCGTTGTTGATTGTAGAGGGGACATTCACATAGTAGGTGCCTTATTGTTAGTGTCGTATTACACGTTTCACATCGCGGCGGTTCGCACTTTTTAATTAAGTAATCATGCGTTAACCTAGTATGTCCGAGTCTGAGGCGCGTTATTATTATTTCTTGGCTTCTTGACTTAGGTAACACATTCCATGCCTCTATGCTGGGTTTCACTTGTTTTAATTTTGAATTCGACACATTCCATTTATTTTTCCACGCACTTAAGATTGATTTTTTTATATAAGCTTTTATATCCGTTGATACTGATGTGTTTACGATCTCGGAAACGTCACTCACTATCGCGTCTTTCGCACTATGGTCAGCAGTTTCGTTGCCTTTTATTCCTATATGGGATGGGATCCAGATGAAATTTATCTCATTATGATCGATATAAGCCTGAAGAAGGACTGTTTTAATTTTTTTTAAAAGCGGGTTTTTTGGATACAGTTGTCGGATGCTTTGTATGGCACTAAGTGAGTCTGTTAAGATAATATATTTGGAGTTTGTTGTCAGATTGATTAGTTCTATGGCGCGATAGAGAGCATACAGTTCAGCTGTATAGATAGTACTAACATTAGATAGTTTGAATTTAAGGACTTTCTCTGGAGTTACTACAGACGCTCCCACACCTTCGGATGATTTTGAACCATCAGTGTATATCTGGGTATGATTTTTATAACGACTAATGATTTTTCTAAAATGGGAAATAATTAGATCAGGATTAGCGGAGTTTTTATGAAATGACGTAAGTTCAAAGTTATATGATGGTATGTTTTGAATCCAAGGTGGATTATGATCATATGTGTATGGAAGACATTCAGGTATGACAATATCAAACAGATGCAAATGGTCTTTTATTCTTTTATAGAAAGGTTTATTAGAACGGTGATTTGCATTAAGGTTTGGGTAATTATCAGTAAAAGTATTTCTATAGACAGGATTTTTTGCATTATCCTTAATTTTTGTTGCATATGTTAGACTAAGGTAAGCTCTTCTATCATTTAACGACAATTCAATTGCTTCGCAAAGTAAACTTTCAATCGGTGTTGTACAAAAGGCTCCCAGGCATATTCTGAGTGCTGTGTTATGAATAGTATCGAGCTTTTTAAGTACTGATTTCGATGCTGAGTCGTAAGCTATAGCCGCGTAGTCTAGCTGTGATCGTATAATAGTTCTGTATATAATTAGCAATGTACTCCTGTCTGAACCCCAATTCTTGTGTGCTAGAATTTTTAGTAAATTTAATCTTCTGTAACATTTACATGCTAGATTATTGATATGTTCTTTCCAATTCAACTTTCTGTCAAAAGTAACTCCTAGCAATTTTAGCGAATCTTTTTGTTGTAGTGATTGGTTGTATAGATATAATGAGATTGGTGTACTGACTTTGTTTTTAGAAAATACTATATATTTAGTTTTAGTTGTTGAAAAGATAAATCCAGATTCCTTTGACCATTTGTCAATATCTAACAAGAAACTCTGTGCAAGTTGTGAGAGGTTGTTTAAGTTTTTGCTTTGACCAAATATTACGAGATCGTCAGCATATAAGCGGCCTTTAAGTGGAAGTTTTAAATTTCGTAGAACATCATTTATGGCAATTAAAAATAGCGTAGGACTTATAACAGATCCCTGAGGAATTCCATTTTCCAATTCCACTTTTGACGACAAATTACCATTTACTCTAACTTGGATATATCTTTTATATAAAAAATTTTTTATAAATGCAAGGCAATGTCCTTTGATTTCTAAATCGTACAGTAATCTGATGATACGGTGGCGCCAAGCTGTATCAAAGGCTCTTTCAATATCGAAGAATATTTCAATACATTTTTGATTAAGGGAGAAGGCTTCATGTACACTGCTTTCTAGGTCTATAATATTGTCTAGAGTTGATCTATTTTGTCGGAAACCACTTTGTTCAGGAATAATAATATTTCGATCTTCAAGTGTCCAGAGGAGACGACGGTTGACCATTTTTTCTAACAGTTTGCATGCAGTACATGTTAGCGCAATTGGTCTATAAGACTCAGGATCTGTTTTGGAGCATTTTGGTTTTAATATAGGTATTATAATAGAATCTTTCCATGCTGTTGGAAATTTCTGTTCTGTCCAAATAATATTAAATATATTAAGAAGATGATTGTGTGCATTCTCAGGTAAATGCTTAAGAAAAACCATTGGGATGTTATCTGGACCCTCACTAGTCTATTTAAATGAGTTTAATGCATCTTTGTATTCATTTATACTAAATTTGGTGTTTAAAGCATCTGTGTCATCTACAAACGGTATAATTACATTGCATTCTTCGTTCTGTTTAAAGCTGATAAAATTATTATTATAATTGCTTATATTAGATCTATTTTGATACGTATTAGCAAATTCTTCTGCTATTTCTAGGTCATCTGTGATTATTTTATTATCTTTCTTTAGTTGAGTGATTTTGTTATAAGCCGGTATTCCAGATATTTTTTTGACATTCTTCCACATTTCAGACATAGGGGTCCTACTGTTTATACTGGACACAAATTGAGCCCACGAATTTCTTTTTGAAGTTTTTACTACTAACTGAGCTTTAGCTTTAATCTAGGTTTTGAAATTCTATTTTATTGTTAAGTGTTTTATGTCTTTTGTATTTGTTAAAGGCTTTTTTGGAAGCTTCGATCGATGTCTTACATTGTTCATTCCACCAAGGAACTGGTTTATGTTTTGTAATAGGTGCTGTTTTCTTAATGGTTTCTTCGGCTGCTTTTAATATGATGCTGAAGAAGGTTTCGATGTCTGTGTCAATACTGTTGGATATTTTACAGTTTGTGACATGTTTTTCTATGATATCTTCAAATAATGTCTAAGTTGCTTCCTTCGTTTTCCACCTAGGGGCGTGCTTTCCATTTTTGGGCTTGAACAAGTTATTGGTGATTATTATTGGGTAATGGTCACTGTTATAAGTGTAGTCTAATCTGTTCCATGTCATTAATGCAGAGAAGTTATTATCCGCTATCGTTAAGTCCAAGGGCGTTGATTCGCCTGTTTGTATATTGAATCTTGTAGGGCGTCCATTATTCAACAGTGATAAGTTATACTGATCTATTAATTCTTCAATAATAAGTCCTCTTTTGTCGTCATATGTAGAGCCCCAAATACTATTGTAAGCATTAAAATCACCTGTTAAAATACGCGGAGAAGGTATTTGTCTCACGAGGTTAAAAAGGTCCTGTTTATCAATTGGTTGTCCTGGGAGTAAGTAAATCGTGCAAATATTTATTTTTGTGGTCCCTTCTAGAGAAATAGCTACAGCTTCTAAATGTGTTTGTAGGGGTAACCTACTTGCGGTTAATTTGTTATTTACAAGAATTGTCACTCCACCGCTTGCTATTCTTTGGTTTACTCTATTTTTTAAAAAACTTTGATAATTATGTAAACAAGTTTCTTAGTTGCTCTTAAGATTCGTTTCTTGAAGACAAATAATATCTGGTAGATACTCTGATTGTAGAATTTTTAACATCGGTAAGTTATTATAGTATCCGTTTATATTCCACTGAATAATTGAATTAAACGACGCCATTTTTACTTTCTAGTTTTAAAAAAGTTTTAATTTTATTAAGACTCTGGGTCTGTGTCAAGTAAAATGTCATTTTCGTTGTCGGTAGAAGAAAGTTCGTCATTTAGGTGTTTTGTGATTTTTTTTCTAAGCTTGGTGCATTTGATTTTAAGAGATCTATCTGTTATGTGAGCATATAAGTTACTAATCATTGCTAGTAATCCAGTAAAATCATGTGTATAATTAGTTATAGTGGTGATAATATTTGGAGAACCTGGTGCGTTTTCTAACAGATCTATAAATTGTTCGTGATTAAGGATATATGGTGGTGAATGTTCATTTATTATTGTTTTTAGGTCAGTATCAGAACTTTTCTTGGGTTTTTTGTTGGGTTTTTGTGTAGGTTTCCTAAAATTTATTTCTGTTTGTTTATCTTTTTCTGACAGAGCTGGTGTATATGTTGGTGAAGGTGATAGAATTTCATCTACGTCACGCTTACGGCTTGTCTGTTGAGTAATATCTAGTGATATAGCGCTGTTATTTTCTGGAGGTGTAATGGTATTGGTAACTGAGGATGCTTTTGGTTCGACATGTTCAGGATTTGTACTGTTTGTTAAGGAAGTAGATTGCTGATTGGGAAGTTTTTGTATGGTGTCCATTTGTGAAGGAGTATTTAACGATGTTGAAATAGTTTGAGGTGTGGGTGTTGGTTGAGAGTTTGTGGGATTTTTACAATTATTAGCATTATGTCCTTGCTGTTTGCAGTTAAAGCATAACTGATTATCTTGCGATAAGAAAATTCGATAGGATTTGTTATCGTAATTAATCAAAAAAGATTCTGGTAAAGGATTTATAACAGGGTTGATAAAAACTTGTCTTCTAAAACTGTAAATATGATTGAATTCCGGTAAGGTAGAGCTAATACGAAGAAAGGTCATTGATGACACTGGCTTGAGACCTAGGTTTTCTAATTCGTGAATAAGAATATCATGGGGAATTGAGGGGCATACATTCGATAGAACTAACCTATCCGCTGGAGTAATATATTTTCTAGCTTGAACTGGTTCACCATTTATTAGTATTATACCATCATATACCTACATAAAGTTATCCACAATTTCTTTGCTCGCTAGATACATGCATACTCGATTATTGGAGAGCCTTAAAGAAAATAAGATGTTTTTGGGCTGTATAAGTGCTCCTAGTGGTATGAGGTAGTCCTGTAGGCGTAATCCATCCTTTGAAGAGAAAACAATCGCTTGTTCAGGACTAGGATATGTATGTTGGCTTAGAACTTTTGAGTAGGATTTAACTGTGTTGGTATGTTGTGGTACAGAGTTAATTACGTTGGAACTTCCATCTGATGTTACGGACATGATGAATCCTCTATATGCGATTTTAACAGGACTTTATTTTATATATAGATTAAATCAAATAAAGTCCGACTCTGTTTATTTTAAAACTAGTTGATCGGCTGGTAATTACCAAATTAGCTGAATAACGATAAGAGTACAACTAGTTTTTTGGTTAATTTGTAACTACAGTTATTGATAAGAATATGACATTGATGCTTAAAAGTGATATTTCTAATCAAACTATGATTAACTGGAAAAAAGTACTTACGGCACTTAACAAATCACTGTAAACTTCTTTGATATATCACTTTTAATTATTTAAATTTATACTTTTTCTATTAAAAACTATAAAAGTTGTGGAGCTTAAAATTAAGTCGACTTTAATGCCTGACATTCAGGGCCGGATCGGTGATTAATCTTCTAATTTCAATTTTTGTATTGTTCAATGTTAGTGAATTAACTGCTTGCAGTAAAGAATCCACGACATTAGTACTGGTGAGGTAAATATATACTCTATTGTTTGAGATACGTGAGGTAAATAGAATATTTTTTGGTTGCACTAAATGTCCCACAGCAATAATGTATTCATGAATTTTGACGCCATTGATACTAGAGAGAACAACAGCTTGCTCTTTGGTCGGATATTTGAAAGAAGTAAGGGCACTGGCATATGTATTTGGTTGGTTGGTATGGTGAGATGCCGAAGCTTCTCCATCAGGATTTCCATCCATTTTTGAATTTATTCCGCATACTTCGCCAACTAGATCCTCGAGACGGCCCTGTCTCGAAAGCCGGTAGGAACAGAAGGTAAGAACAAAAAGTGGTTTCTTATCGGTACTCTTGGATATCAAGTTTTGAGGTTAAAGTATTAATCAATAGTTAATATTTAGAAATATGCTATTCACAGTTATAATTTATAGCAAAAATTAGCACACTAACTATACTGGTTTCACTGATACACTTTAAAAAAAATATTTGTTTAAATTTTTAGAAAAATATTATTAATTCAGGAGACGATTTAGTTGCTGTATTTCAGTACTATCTCCAGGACCGAAATCATAAAAATAAGTTTTAAATAAATATAATAAAATTTCAATTTAAATATTTAATTTTCTTGTAAGGCGTTACTTTTGTTATTCTGCAGCTGTGTAATGATGCAGTAGTCCGTAGAGTGACGAGTAATAAAAAGCATTGTTTTAAAAAGTCATTTGTAAATTTAATGAAATATTCAGACAACACTTTTCCTTGGTCCTTTATATACAATCTTTGGTTGGAGCCTTTTACTGCAACATTTCCCATTCTCTTGAATGCTAGTTTGCATTATCTTTAAGCCTTATGTCTCGTGTTAAGCTTGCATATTAATCAAGGTGGTTAACTTTTAAGAGCTTTGCTTATTAACTCTAAAGGTTCCTTTTGGTATATTAATTAACTTGTTACAATTTTCGGCAACTGATAAAACACATTATTCTATGTGTAATGTTTGAGCTAAGATTTTATGGTTTGTCAAAATTAAATAACTTTCTATAGTTATTTGGATTAAAAATTAGGCTACACTCGACTTGGAAATGTGTGATAGCACAGTTTTTATGATAGAAGATTACCTGACATGGGGGTGTTTATATCAACATTAGTTATTTACTTCTTCACACAAATTACAACACACACGTTATTTATTTTTAAAAACGAAACGCATTTTTGGGGACTCACACAAATAGTGTATTCGTCCAGGTACTAAACCAAGTAGGGGAATTACCGCGAGCTATTCACTTGTCTAAATTTCTTCGGTTAATCTATTGTTTCGTTTCGGTTTGACGATTGACGATTTGACGTATTATAAGCAAAGCAAAGTAAGTTAATGTTTATGTTACCGTTGATACACTTTCGCCAAAGATGAATTATTTAATTAAGATGTCGTTTCAAATAGACCAATACCAAAAATGTCCAGAAGTTAGTTAAGGAAGTGTGGCGTAATTATTATAAGTTACAAAAAAAGTCCGACAAAAAACTTAGTATTATTGCCTCTAAGTAAATTGAAGAAAAATTCGAAGCAGCGGCTAAGAACAAATCCGATCTACTACGTTTTTTTAAGATAAGTTATGAAACCTGAAATGTTTTGGTACAAAAACACTTTGGAGCTCAAAAGTAACTTTTATAGCAAAACAGATTTAACTGCAACGATGAAGATTTGACACGACCAAACACGACAGACGTTGGTTGATGCGGTGTTGCCTAATCGAATATTATTTTAGAGGTTGTCCGTCCATTAAACTGTAATATTAATACTTCATAATTAATGTAATGAGTTTATAATTATATTTATTATCAGAGCACTAATATCAGAGTTAAAATGTTTGAGGTAATTGATAAAATATGTTATTCGCTAAAGTTATTAGTCATAATAATTAAAATGAACTGAATGGATGGAAGTCTATTAAATTAGAAAGCTAAATTTGTTTCATACTGAGAATTGTGCGATATTTAGTTAAAATAAATTGTTTCCAACGGTTGTGGAAACAAGCTTATAAAAATAGATTTACCTGTTTTTATTTTCAAAAATCATCAAGGTCGCTATTTTCGCTGATGGAATTTAATTGTAAATCGTCGCTATCTAAATCTTCCTCTGGATTAATAACAATACGATCTACGACTACATCAATTAGTGGTTCCTTTGATATCAATTCACGTTCAGTTGCGATTTGTCTGTTATTTTTTCGACTCCTCCACAGGAAAGGTTTGAAAAAATTCGTCCGACAGCTGCTGGATTGACGTAAATGTAAAGTTTACATTTCTGGCTCCCACCTGATTTCAAAGCTGCCCAAACCATTTGAATAGGATTTAAATATGAATAGTATGGTGGGAGTCTAAATACATTATGTCCTTGTGCTCGTATAATTCTATCGATTGAATATTTTACATAACGTGGTTTATGCAATTTTATTATGTTATAGAGATCAGGCTTTAACATAGAGGCAGTACATGTAATATTTCTTTCCTGAAGCCATTCTTGCATAACACACTTATCGTTGATAAGTGTGTTCGATGCAGATGTGAGACATTTGTCTTCCTGTGTTTTATAGTATGGCGCATTATCTAATACTACGAGTATTACACTATTCGGAGGGAAGTTACACAAACGATGTTCGTCCAACCATTTTTTAAAATTTACATAGTTCATGTCATTATGATAGTCTTCAGATTTTGACGTCGACTTCTACCTTAAATAAGAACCAGGAACAAAACCTTGTTCATTTCCTGCCCCAACAATAATTAAACGTTGCTCTTTTGACACTTTTTTTTAAGTCCATTATTACTGGTATCACACAAATTGTTTTTTGCAATATGGCTCGTAAGTAAATAGGTTTCGTCAGTAAGCACTATAAATTTATTTGCATCTCTTGCCTTCTTGATTTTCCTCAGATATTTCAGCCTTAAATGTCTAATTTAGTGTTTCTCTATCAACATGTTTCTGTTTTTTCCAGCGAAACCTAAATTTGTAGAATTCCATCCTCATACTTTCTCTACTTCCTGCATAATTCAATTCATTTACAAATTTTTGGTGAATTTTATTAATTGTGGAAACGTGTTTATCGCAACGATAAAAATCATATATTTGTCTCCATAATATACTTTGATCACATGGATCTAGCTGTATTTTTGAGGACTTTTTTTGTCGTTTATTAGGTATGGGGAATCAGGGGGTTTCTCCATTTTCAACCTCACGACCTTCTTTAGCGATTTTTCTGACGCTGGATAAACTAAAACCTATAACAATTGAATATTATATTAACTTTTTCCTTTTATTCGATTATTTTCTATCTTTCTATAACACCACCTCTCGTTATGTTCGATTTATACCAAAAAAAAATGGTAATCTAGGTATGCAAAACATTTATATATAAATATATGTATATATATTATACATATTTTATATATATACTCGTATATATATATATATATATATATATATATATATATATATATATATATATCGAGAAAAGGAGTACGACCGTCAATCCAATATAAACTAAGGAACACTCGAAGAGTGGTGGGTTTTTCGGTCAAAGTGGAGAAATAAAAGACAAACAAGGTGGCTACTTCATCTATTTATTGAAGACGTTTCGCTTCTTAACCAAGAAGCATCATCAGTTCATCTAAAAAGAGCAATATGAAAAACCAAACATCCATGGAAAAGTTATTATAAGTTGGTTACCTTAAAAAGATATGTAGCAGTCAAAGATATAAAATGTGTAAGTAATGCGTGTAATGTGTGTGTGTAATGTGTAATAAGTAGACTTCGGCAAATATGCATATTGCATATTTTGCATATTGTGCATATTTTATGCAAATAATTCATATTTTGGCATATTTGTATAAAAGTTTGCATAAAGTGCATAAAAGTTCAGATTTTTATACTGTATTTGAAAATTTTTAAACATACCAATTTATTTCAATTCTTGTATAAAATTTTGTAGTCATTTTAATCAAGAAATGATCTAAGTACGTAATCTCTACAGGTACAAAACATTTACAATTTCAAAGAAGATCAATTTAAGTAGCCCTCAACATTCTTAGAAAGTCTCGGTCACTGAGGCATTCAGTTATTGGATAATCGCTAAGGGTTCGCTCATTTGCATTTTATGATCTAATCCCCAAATCTATCTACAATTTATTGTATCTTAACAGCAGGTAAACGGCTAATAGTTTTGTTCCTAATTTAGGGATTTTCCAAAATCTCCCAGTTTATTGAATTAGGTACCTAAACATTTCTAATTTGATGCGCAGATTTGTAAATCATTTTTGTTTTGATATTCAAAGCGTAAACACTCGTTGTGCGTACCAAAAAGGAAGATTGTGATTTTATAATGCCTAAAACAACCAGTGCTTCAACTTGGATTAAACCTTATAAAGAGCTGTCTATGGATATGGGAAAAATCTACTGTTCAGTCTGTGGCAAAATTGTAAGTATCTAATATTTTCTATTAAATATCTAATATTTCATACATACAGGGTGTTTCCAAATGACACTTACAACGTTTGACTGTAGATACTTTTTGAAAAATTGAACAAAACGATATAGTTAATGAGGGGTCAAACTTATTTACTTTTCGAGATACAGGGTGTTAAAATTAAAAAAAATTAAATTCTTTTAGTTAATAACAACACTAACTTTAAAACCAATAAACGTATTTACTTGAAATTTAGTACTCGTAGGTTGTTTTTAAATGAAAAATAGCTTCCTTTAGTGAGAAAAAATTGTCCATGGTACAATACAATGGTGTGTATTTAGAAAAAATTTTCACCTTTACTTTTTTTGTGAAGTCAGCTATTCTAAAACACAATTATTTTTATTGTAATTGAATTAACAAAAAAAAACTTTTGTTGAATTTTAAAATAAGTTATATGATGTACTAATGGTTAGTAATGTTGTGAATTTATTAAAAGGTTCAATATTTATAACACTTACGGATTTAATTTATTTCTTTATTTATATTAACTTATCTGACAATAATTTATTATATCCGTACGTAACAAATTCGCGAGCGCGGGTCTTGAGAATTAACTGTCCCTCCATATAAAAATGTTGTATTTATATACGAAATCCTGATATACTAGAACAGCATCGAAAGATCGCATTGTCTTGCATCGAAAAATCGAGAAGCATCTAGTTGGATGATTCACCATAATTTGAATCTAGATCCTTCGCCAAAATTTCTACAATAAAACAGAATTATTAGTGAATAAAAACATGTTTTAAAGGTTAAAACTATGACTCATATTTTTACGTAACATTGCCCCCCTCTCAAAAGATGGTTCCTCCTGGAACCTTGTTGGGACTAGAACTGGAACGGTATGCTGGTATCGGCAACTGGACCCTCTTTTACAACTTCCAGTTGTATAAAAATGACAAGGGACGGTTTTCTCTCCGCACCAGTAACTATGCGGATTGCAACAGACTAACACCTGGACTTCGGTGTCTTTAAAGATCTCCTCCACCATATTTCGGATAACTCTCCAATCTAATTGGCGGCACTCCAACTTTGGCATGGCTAACTTTTGCACGTCGGACTCTAGTACGTGCCCTCTCAATTGAAGTAAGGCTTCCCATACACCTCGGTAGGTAGGTTGGTCACGGGCAGTGTCTTTTGTTACCAGGTAGAAAAGGTAACGTGATGCATCTTGGAGTTTCAAGGTTTTACCGGGAGCTGGCACTTGGCATTGAAGTTCTGCAACTCGACCAAACTTCCTTCGAAAGACGGATGCCAACCCTGGTGCGTCTTTGATACTGGCCGGGATGGTAAGGGCCAGCGAGTAGTCATCGGGGAGCGCGAGTAGATCTTGCTTTTCTTCAGTGGTAACACCATGTTTCGCTTTACCGGTACCTCCATAGGCACCCATGAATTCCTCAAACGTGAGGTCAGACACATCTTGGACTTGGTTTACTTCCACTTCTTCATCTACGTCGTGGTCACCTTCGAAAGATGCCAACCGTTTATGGTGTACTATCATCGGCTTTCCCCTCGGAATCTTGCTTATTCGGTAGATGACATCGTTGATCTTCTCCATGATGAGGTATGGACCTTCCCAAAACTGCTGCAATTTGGGAGAACAACCTTTTCGCTTCTTGGGATTATACAGCCATACTTTGTCGTTCTTCTTAAAGCAACCCTTTTCGGCTTGTGTATCGTACCGTTTCTTAATTCGGTCGCTAGCGATCTGAAGGTGGGAACGGACCAACTCATGTACATCGTCCATTCTTCTTCGTAATTCGATCACATAATCTTCACCTGCTACATCTTCTCCAGGTCGACACCCAAATTCTAGATCACAAGGTAGTCGCATTTCGCGTCCGAATAGGACTCTGGCTGGTGTCTGGCCCGTTGATTCGTTAACAGCAGATCTGTAGGCCATTGTGAAGAACGGAAGGTATTGGTCCCAGTCTCGCTGATGATCGGACACCATCTTTGTCAAATACTTGCCAACTGTCCTATTCATTCGTTCTACCATACCATCCGATTGCGGATGATACGCGGTAGTTCTTGTTTTCTTCATGCCTAGTCTATCACATATTCCTTGGAATAGATCACTTTCGAAGTTCCTGCCTTGGTCACTATCGATCTCCAAAGGCACTCCAAATCGGCTGATATATTCTTGGATCAACTTATCTGCAACGGTGGCGGCCTTCTGGTCTGGAAGTGCGTAAATCTCGACCCACTTAGTGAAGTAATCCATTACTACCAACATGTACTTGCCCCCATTTTCACTTTCTGGAAATGGCCCTGCAATGTCCAAAGCTATTCTTTCAAACGGGCTTCCAACATTATATTGTCTCATAGGAGCTCTCCTTTTCCGGTGAGGCCCGTTACTCGTAGCACAAATAGTACATTTCTTACACCAGTCTTTTACGTCGTCGGAACTGTTCATCCAATAAAACCGTTCCCGAATTCGCTGAAGGGTTTTCCTTACACCAAAATGCCCTCCCGATGGACTGTCGTGTAACTGACGAAGTACTTCGGCTATTCTGCTCTTTGGGATCACCAACTGTCTTCTTTTCTCTGAACCGTCATCATTTTCCAGGACTCGTTTGAGCAAGCCATCTTCGATGATAAATGAGTCCCACTGGGCCCAATACGTCTTAACTACTGAGCATAGGTTTGATATTTCCTGCCAAGGTGGTCGACGGTTTTCCTCTTTCCATTTTCGGATTTTCTGTATAACTGGATCTCTCTCTTGTTCTTCCCTTATCTTAGTAGGCGTCCAGTCGTCGTTGACAATCGTCGTTCTTAGCACTGCTGCTTCCTTGGATTCCGTTTTGTTGCAGTGGGGACACTCTGCTGGGCATGGCCGTCTGGAAAGAGAATCAGCGTTTCTGTGGCTAACTCCGGCTCGGTGCTCAATCTTAAAATCGTATTCTTGGAGTCGTTCGATCCACCTGGCTATCTGACCCTCTGGATTCTTAAACTGCATCAACCACTTAAGGGCGGCATGGTCGGTTCGGATTAAAAACTTCCTTCCATAGAGGTATTGATAGAAGTGCTCTACTGATTTCACTACTGCCAGAAGTTCTCTTCTCGTGACGCAATAATTCCGCTCAGGTTTTGAAAGAACTTTACTAAAATATCCGAGGACTCGTTCCTGTCCTCCTTGAATCTGAGACAGCACTCCTCCAATTCCCACATTACTTGCATCTGTATCTAAGATGAACTCTCCTTCTGGCAGTGGATACCCTAAAATTGGTGCTGTTATTAAATGCTTTTTCAAGGTCTCAAAGGCATTTTGGCAGTCTGTATCCCAGCGGTAATCTCTTGCTTCCTCCGTAAGTCGCGTTAATGGCTTAGCGATATCTGCAAACTTCTTAATAAACCTCCGGTAGTAAGTACATAGTCCAAGAAAACTTCTCACTTGATGTTTGTCAGTTGGTTTTGGCTATTCCTTAATGGAATCGATTTTTCCCTTATCCACGGCCACTCCTTCTTTACTGACTATATGACCCAGATAATTGACTTTACCTTGAAATAGCTGGCACTTCTTGGGGTTTAACATCAATTGGGCAGCTTTAAGTCGATTAAAAACGTTTTCTAAATTCTTCAGATGTTCTTCGAATGTCTCCCCCAAGACGATTATGTCATCCAAATAAACCAGGCATGTTTTCCAAGATAACCCTCTCAACACATTTTCCATAAGCCTCTCAAATGTCGCAGGAGCATTACAGAGTCCAAATGGCATAACGTTGAATTGCCACAATCCAGATCCTGTGGTGAAGGCCGTCTTTTCTTTATCTACTGGGTCCATTTCTACCTGCCAGTATCCAGACTTCAAATCCAAAGTAGAAAACAATTTACTTCCAGCCAATGTGTCCAATGTGTCATCGATCCGAGGCAGAGGATAACTATCTTTCTTGGTAACGTTGTTCAGCAAACGGTAATCCACACAGAACCTTGTCGTTCCGTCTTTCTTCTTAACCAGGACCACCGGAGAGACCCATGGGCTCGTAGAAGGTTCTATCACCCCGTCTTTCTTCATTTCCTGAACAATCGTTTCAGCTTCCTCTCTTTTCGCCTGTGGTAATCGTCGAGCTGTTTGACGAATTGGCTTAGCATTACCAGTATCAATTTTATGCTTAACAACGGTAGTTCTTCCCGTCTTTCCTCCTTTCGGTACGAAAATATCACGATACTGCCGAAGAAATTCCCTTAATTTCCTTTTCTCCATCTGATTTAGAGACTGTCCTGCAACTGCAACCATTTAGTCGAATTTGTCGTTGAAATTATCAGATGTTGTCGCCTGACGGATTATGGATGTCACAGGTACACAAGTTCCTACTTTTGTCTCTTTCTTTATGGTCACTGGGTAGTCGTTGACATTGATAAGTCTCACAGGAATTTCTTTAGCCGAAGTCACTAATTCCTTTCCAATTATGATTCCACGGCCAACCTCATCGTCGTGGTTCCAAGGCTCCATCATAACAGGTCTCCCTTCATCTACAATTCCCTGTAGTCGCGCTACTATGATCGTTTCGCTTCTCGCAGGCACGACTGTATCTTCTGTAATGGCTGCTTGCACAGTGTTGTCATTATGTGGATGAAGAAATACCTCATCTTTGCCAACTTTGATTACCTTATTCTTAAAATCCAATTGGAATCCATGCATATTCATTACGTCCATTCCTAATATAACATCCTCTTCGATGTCAGCAACTATAACAGTATGGACGAACTTTTCTGCTCCAATTCCCAATTGTACCTGGATTTCTCCATGAATGTTGGCATTTTCACCTGTAGCGGTCCGAAGTCGCAACCTCGTTGGTAACAGTTTCTTTCGGCTGTTTATAACTGTCGGGCGTATAATGGTTCTGGTCGCTCCGGTATCCACCAACAACGTATGTCTTTTACCATTTATTTCTCCATCTACATATACACTATCTTCACGACACTTCAAAGAAGCTATTAGTATAAGAGGGTCTTTGGAAAAGTTCCGGGTCGAGGCTGCTCCCCTAAAACCGACTCGTTCTGGTTTTCCTGATGGTGAGTTTCTTGATTTTATGGTCTTCGTTTTCTTGCATGTAATACTTTTCATCATATTAACGAGCTGGTCAAGTTTATCTTCATCTTCTTCCTCTTTTACAGTCCTAACTTTACTGTACCCGCCAGAGGCCTGCGTAGCTGACTCGTATTCGAGGGCGGCGGATAAGACATCAACCAGCGTCTTGTGACGAGCTAATCGCAGTGTTCTCTGCATTTCATGATCACGAAGACCATCAATAAACGTTTGAACGGCCAATTTTTCCATCATGTCTTCGGGAGCTGTTGGATAAGCATATCGTACTAATCTGGCAATATCTACCTCATATTCTTGAAGAGCCTCATCTTTCTTCTGTCTACGATTTTTAAGCTGTGACTGATATACATGCTCCAAATGTTCGTGGCCATATCGCATATTTAACCTCTTCTTCAGTTGTTCGAAATCATCGGTCTCCTCTACGGCTATGGTCTGAAGCACATCTAAGGCATCTCCTCGAAGAGCGATAGTCAGGTTTACAGCCTTTCCTTTTTCAGACCATCCATTTGCTCTTGCGGCTGATTCGAACTGTTTCATGTAGTTGTTCCATGATGATTTTCCGTCGAAAGTTGGGACTTTCACATGGACAGAACCTCCACTTCCTTCAAATTTCGGTCGTGTTTCCAACTTACATTTCGTCTCGTCTTCTTTTGTCTCCACTGTAATTGGATTGTTTCCTCTCTCTGCTGTCCCGGTTTCCTCCATCTTCTTTTCCATCTCTTTCCATATCTTTTCTTCGAAGGCCAACATATCGGCAGCAACTTGGTTTTTTAACGAAGACATTCTATCGTCCAGGGCAGACATCTCAGAAGTGACTTTAGAGATTTCCGAAGAGATGTTAGCAGAGACTTTGCTTTCCAGCGAAGAAATCTCGTTAGAAACTTTGTCTTCCAACGAAGCGATGTCGCCGGAAACTTTGGCTACATCAGAAGAAACTTTCGAAATATCGTCAGAAACTTTGTTCTCCAATGATGCGATGTCACCAGAAACTTTGGCTACATCAGAAGAAACTTTCGAAATATCGTCAGAAACTTTGTTCTCCAATGATGCGATGTCACCAGAAACTTTGGCTACATCACCAGAAACTTTCGAAATCGACGAGAGGACAGCATCATGTTTGTCTTCAAATATATAAGTCTCTGCATCTAGTCCTTCTTCTAGCAAAGCGTTCTTTAGTCGTTGGACTAACTCAGCCTTTTTTCCGGTAGAAGCTAATTCCCTATCTTCAAGATGTCTTCTTAAATTAGTCACTGTCAGCTCATAAATCGTAGCCATTTTCACAATTTATTTTATATTCACTTGTATTATTATTATAAGTCTAATTTATGTTCGATCCCACTTCTGACACCATTTGTTGTGAATTTATTAAAAGGTTCAATATTTATAACACTTACGGATTTAATTTATTTCTTTATTTATATTAACTTATCTGACAATAATTTATTATATCCGTACGTAACAAATTCGCGAGCGCGGGTCTTGAGAATTAACTGTCCCTCCATATAAAAAATGTTGTATTTATATACGAAATCCTGATATACTAGAACAGCATCGAAAGATCGCATTGTCTTGCATCGAAAAATCGAGAAGCATCTAGTTGGATGATTCACCATAATTTGAATCTAGATCCTTCGCCAAAATTTCTACAATAAAACAGAATTATTAGTGAATAAAAACATGTTTTAAAGGTTAAAACTATGACTCATATTTTTACGTAACAGTAACAAAAACTAATTTGTGGATTAATACTGCATTTAAAACACTTAGCGAGTGTTTTTTTTTTTCCAAACCAGTTATTTGATTAACCAAAAACACCTTGTATATTTTTATATTTTAAAGGTTGGGTTAAAATAAAGGTTTTTATTTTTATTTATAGATAGCATGTGAGAAGAAATTTCAGATAGACCAACATGTGAGAACTGCTTCACACATTGCAAAAAAAAGGAAAAATAGGAGGAAAACATCAAACTTCAATGGCTAAATGTTTCCAATCTACTTCAAAAAAATTAGATGAGCAAGAAACTTTTAATGAAGACTTGTGTCGCGCATTAGTGTCTGCAAACATACCGCTTTCAAAATTAGCAAATGTAAATTTTAGTTCGTTTCTAAAAAAATATTGCAAACTTAATGTTCCAAGTGATCGGTCTCTAAGAAGAAATAATGTGAACGGGCTATACTCGTCGGTGTTAATTAATATTAAGGAAGAAATTGCAGATAATTATTTTTACATATCTGTAGACGAAACCACTGATTCCTCAGGAAAGTATATTGCTCATTTATTGATTGGTGTTCTTAAAGAAGATACCTTACCAAAATCTCATCTTATTTCATGACAGCAACTTGAGAAAACAGATGCTTTAACAATTTCGCGTTTTATACAAGAAACATTAGCAACTTTTTTTCTTCCGACAACTATTCCTTCTAATAAATTACTGCTTATTTTATCGGATGCTGCTCCTTATATGGTGAAAGCAGGACAAAATTTAAAAATATTTTTCCCAGATTTAATACATGTTACTTGTGTAGCGCATGGATCAAACAGAGTTGCAGAGGAAATACGAAAAAAGTTTCCTCTTGTAAATACCATGATATCCAGTGTCAAAAAAGTATTTCTTAAATCTCCTATACGAATTCAACTTTATAAAGAAATGCTACCTAACATTCCTCTTCCACCACAACCTATTTTAACGCGATGGGGAACATGGTTAGAAGCAGCTAATTTTTATGCAGATCATTTTGTTAAAATAAAGAACATAATTAATACGTTAACAGATGAAAGTTCCCAATCTCTTTTGGATTCTAAACAAACTTTTCAGAGTAACTTGCTTCAACAAGAACTTTCATTTATAAAATCAAATTTTAGTTTTGTTCAAAAAACAATTACTCAGTTAGAATCACCAAAACTGTCATTGTTCGAAAGTACAGCATTAATAAAAGAATTTGCGTCATGTTGTCGGAACGTTAGAGGTAATATTGGAAAAGATATTTTAAAAAAATTTGAAGCTACTATGGAAAAAAATAAAGGTTACCATATTCTTTCTGAAGTAGTCAGTGTTCTAGCTGGAAATATTTCGGAAACAATTAATTTAGAACCAAATGTTTTGGTTAGTTTGAAAAATGCTCCCGTTACATCAGTTGATGTTGAACGAAGTTTTTCCATATATAAATATATGTACTCAGACAGAAGCCACAAGTTTTTGTTAGAAAATTTTGAACACCACTTGGTCATTTATTGTTACCATAATTCTAAATAAGTTTATTCATACTTAAAAATGATGTAGTTACTTAAAATAAATGTAAATCTTAATGAATAGTAGGAAATATTTAGTTATGTACACTTTTTTTTTAAATAAAATTGTTACTATTTTACGATTTTTTTATTTATTTGTATGCATATTTTGTAAAATATTTGCATATTTTCGGGTAAACACGTGCATTTATTTGCATATTTGCCAAAGTCTAGTAATAAGCTTCTTTACGCATTTTATATCTTTGACTGCTACATATCTTTTTGAGGTAACCAACTTATAATAACTTTTCCATGGATGTTTGGTTTTTCATATTGATTCATTTTCATATATATATATATATATATATATATATATATATATATATATATATATATATATATATATATATATATATATATATATATATATATATATATATATTATTTACATCCATTTTTTATAAATACTATAACTCACTTTTACGGAGGTAAAATGTAATTTGTTTTGCCATCACATTCTTCAGAGTATGTTTTAACTTTTTTAACTTTTCTATCGGCCTTTCTACTAGTCATGCTTCTTCTTAAAATTTTGTAACATTTTGTACACTTTCTTCTCTTTGTATTATCTACATCGCTTTGCCTGAGATGGTATTTTTGGGTGTAACTTGTTGTGAGGGTTACAACAGTTCTTGATTTGCAAATTTCTTCGCGAACTCCAGTCTGAACTCAAGGATAGGTTGTCACTTTTTTTACGTTTTCTATTATTTAGCAACTAAGCATTGACTACTGCGGTATTAAATGAGGTATTAAATATTAATTCCACTGCCACTTTCCGGTACCACTTCAGAATTTTGCGTATTGGGCTTTGGTAAGAAGCCACTTGATCACTAAAATCAACACTCTTTTTCACCAAGTTATAATCGAGAATAGTTTGTGGTTTTAGTACTTGTGTATAATTTTTCTTTTCATTTGATTAAACCAAGATACAACTATTATGTTTAAATGATGTAAGGAATAAAACTGGTCTTTTGTCGACCCATTTTGTCACTTGTAAAATCAATAATAGTCTAGGCGGGATCTGTTTTGGATTGGACATTTTCCATAGGAAGCTATTTTTTTGCTGGAATCACTTCAGGATGTGCCCAATATCGATAATCATGATATGCGCCAGTCGCAAACCCTGTGCTAAATTTTTTATTTAACAAAATCTGAAAAAATTGAAAATTTCTCATTTTTTTGCTCCTATTTTCGTTTATAATTCGGAAAATATTGATCCTAGAGAAAAAATTATAAAAAGTTAAAAGTTTCGTCATTAAATTTTACACAATATTTTGTTAGCTAGAAATTGAAAATTTATTGTTTATTGTTGAAAAAATAGCAATAATTGGAAAAAAAAAGTTTAAAAAAATGAAGTTAATCCTTTAAATGTTTTCGACTTTCTAAACTTGACCTACAAGCTCCATATTCCGCCTAGAAAAACCTTTTAATATGTTTAAAACGTACGCTAAATTTTGTTTAGATCGGTCGGATAGGTTTTGCATAATAATTTTGCAACCCAGCCTACTGAAAAAAAAATCGCAAATATTCAAATTTATAGTAGGCCCTAAATAAGGCCCTTAGATAGATGCAAATTTTTTTACACATAAAAGAAGGCTTAAACTTTCAAACGCTTTTTGTAAAATTCAAATCGGTTCACTAGGAGAGTCTAGAAATTTTTTTTAAAGTTTTAAGCATTTTTTAGGTTTATAAACAAATTGAATAACTTTACTGGTCATTCACTCATACACTAATAGTGGGGGACATTCACTCGAAATGTGAATCGGCGAGTTCAAAATCATAGCGCGCGCTAAAAATTGCATTAACTCGGCTTCTTGTTAACCAATTTTCCTCTTTTTTTTTGAGTCGATGTCTCGAACGACAAGGATTTTAAATATCATATTTTCAAATACCATTTTTAATTGCAAAATTGGGAAATTTGCAAATTGTATGTTAAACAAGTAATTGCATTTTTTTTTCATGCATTTTTTTGAGCTTGCAATTTATACATTGAAGTAAATTGTTACTTTTAGTAAACAAATATGTATTTATAAATTGATAATAAATAATTTAAATTGATAAAACAAAGGCGAACGAAAAAAAAATTTTTTTTTTCATAAATAAACTTTATTTTGACTCAATCTTCAATAATTTTTTTTAAAGTATTTTTCTTTTTTTGGAAGGACAAGAATCTTCAGGTCTGACCTTGACCTTCAACATCTCGGCAACCAGTAGGTCGAATGTATCGTTTTTTTTTAAGAAACGTCTTTTAATGTTCAGTGTATAAATTTTGAAATTGATATGTTTAAAGCTCGTAAAGTTATTCAATTTGTTTATAAGCCTAAAAAATGTTTAAAATTTTAAAAAAAATTCTAGGCTCTCCTAGTGAACCGATTTGAATTTTACTAAAGGCGTTTGAAAGCTTGAGCCTTCTTTTATATGTAAAAAAAATTGCAACTATCTGAGGGCCTTATTTAGGGCCTACTATAAATTTGAAAATTTGCGATTTTTTTTTAGTAGGCTGGATTGCAAAATTATTATGCAAAACCTATCCGACCGATCTTAACAAAATTTAGCACACGTTTTAAACATATTAAAAAGTTTTTCTAGGCGGAATATGGAGCTTGTAAGTCAAGTTTAGAAAGTCGAAAACATTTAAAGGATTAATTTCATTTTTTTGTACTTTTTTTCCAATTATTGCTATTTTTTCAACAATAAACATTAAATTTTCAATTTCTAGCTAACGAAATATTGTGTAAAATTGAATAACGAAACTTTTAACTTCTTATAATTTTTTTTTTAGGATTAATATTTTCCGAATTATAAACGAAAATAAGAGCAAAAACATGAGAAATTTTCAATTGTTTTCAGATTTTGTTAAATAAAAAATTTAGCACAGGGTTTGCGACTGGCGCATATCGTGATTATCGATATTGGGCACATCCTGAAGGGATTCCAGCAAAAAAAATAGCTTCCTATGGAAAATGTCCATTATAGTCTGAATTTCTACAGATCCCGCCTAGTCTATAATGGGGTTAAGTTTCATCGTGAGTAAGTGGTTGCAAATTTTTTAATCGAGATTTTGGTTTTACATGTTTTTATAGTAAAACATCTGCACATGAATAATTCGTTTCTTGAACAATGATTTCAATTCATCGACCAATATTCTAAAATAAGGTGTTATTACGTCGTCCGCTATATTATAAACTGGTTCTCTTTCACAAAGCATTGGAAATATGGTTTACATTCTATATTTAGAAAAATCTTTTACTGCAAGTCTTGTTCAAACTAAACTAAATTAATACACAAAACAAATTAATCTACATTTTTTTTTATAGAAATACACATTCCTGTCGGATTTTTATTAGTGCGGCATGAGTCACTGGTGTCTCTGGACCTCTTATCGCATTACAAACATAATTCTCAATTAGCAGTGCGGTACAAGATAAATTTAGGTCGTATAATCTTAAAGCTGTAATAAGACCATAAGACCGTATATTATAAATAAATATATCCCTATAAGAATTATCTTGAAAGATGAAAAAATACAATAAAAAAGTGCAATATTAAGTGTTATTTAAAAAATGGTAAGTCATTCACGGGCGTACAGTTAAAAACAAAAGTTTTCAGTGTTCTATTGCTTGAATATTATTATCTGGTATTCTGAAAATGTTGACATTTTTTCCTGGTCTGATCTTCCTCAACTAACGTCATCTTTCTTAATTGGTGGGTTGTGTTGTTCAGGTCTCTTTAAGTGTTTTTGTTGCTATCCATACTGAATGATCTTTTTTAGACAATGTACTAATGTAGTGTTCAAATGTGGCATTGCGTGCATCATGTAGCGCTGATCTTAATTGTCTGATTAGTCGATTATATTTGTGTTCGTCATTAAGATTTTGGCTTCTTGGTCATCTACCTCTTGCTCTTCATTTTTCGACTATTAGTTGCATAATATAATTCGGACTATTATTTGTGTTTTCTTGATTTGGAATTGTTAATCGTGTAGCTCCATATAAAATAGTAGAAGATGAAAACGGCAGCATATTCATCCATAAAAAAAGGAAACGCGATAAAGATATCTGAAACAACTATTTTATGTTATAAGAGATAAAATAGTCCGCAGTTACCAAAACAGGTGAACAGGGCACTATAAAGAGGAAATGAAACAGCTTGAAAAGGGAAAAGAAGTAAGCTTAGACCAAATACCAGCGGGAATTATTCAACTGAGGAAAAAAATTAAATGGATAACAATATTCACTCATTTACAGAAAAGAAGGTGACCCGCAAAAATTTTAAGAACTTCTTTAATAGCCTCCAGTCAACAATTTCCTAATCATGTTTAAAAAACGTACGGAATGCACTGTATATACCAACCCAAGTCGTCAACATACTTGTTGTTGTAGTTATGTATTACGATCAACTAAAAGGTTAGGCACGGCTCCCCTTGTATAGGTACACAGGCATGCACCCGTGCGGGAGAAAAAATATTTGTCATACCGTTACATTATTTCACATTTTAACGTTGAATATTTTATGGTCCCCTTTGATTATTTACGTTTTTACTTTGATATTTCACGTTCTACGACGCATCCCACGTATGAAACACTATCTTGTTTAGGAAATTTTTCGAGTTTATCATATCTTCTTCTTTGAGTGCCTCTCCCATCGGAGATTGGATATCATTAGGGGATTCTAATTTTATTTACTGCTGTTTTGAATAATTCGTTAGTGGTACAGCCAAACCACTCTCTTAAATTTCTCATCCAGGACATTATTCTGCGGCCTGGATTTCTGCGTTCTTGGATTTTTCCTTGCATTATATTTTGTAGGAATGTGTACTTTTGTCCTCTCATCAGGTGGCCAAAGTATTCAATTTTTTTCTTTTTTATATTCAGTATAACTTCTGGATCGTAATTTATTCTGCGTATTACCTCTTCATTTGTAATTTTATCCACCCAACTTATTTTTAGTATACGGCGGTAGCACCACATCTCAAAGCTTTCAAGATTTTTAACATTCTTCTGTTTAAGAGTCCATGCCTCAACACCGTAAAGCAAAGTACTGAATACATACTAAGTAGTTAACTAAAAGTGGACGTATGTAAAGAGATGTACGACGTAATCGTATGGTATTCGCTAAATCCTGTAACGTAATATGCCACACACCTCTGTGCGTTAATTCGTTTTATTGCTGCCAGTTTAAGGTGTTATTAGATGCCGCCATGTTTAATTTCTCTCCACCATCGTATTATCTCCGTTAAATCCTATCATTTTAGGCTTCATATGTCATGATTAGACCTATAGGACCGGAGATACGCAACTAAGGCTCTTTTGATATAACATATATAGGAGCAAAGATATATACCTAAGGTCCTTTTGACGTGTTGATGTAAATGATTTCTACGTCGTAGTATTCTATTGGTTAAATGGTACCATTTGAGGTACTGTACGTCACGATTGGACTAATAGGATCGAGGATACATAACTAAGGCCCTTTTGCCAGGCTACTCTATTTAATGTTTATATCTCATTATATTCTATTCGTTAAATTCTATCAATTGAGGTACGAAAAGTCACGATTGGACTAATAGGACCGCAGATACATAACTAAGGCCCTTTTGACAAGCTGATGAATTTTATTTTTCTATCTTATTGTATTCGATTGGTTAAATCCTATCATTTGAGGTACTGTACGTCACGATTGGACCACTAAAAACGAAGATACGTAACTAAGGCCCTTTTGACGTGATGCTGTATTTGATTTCTATGTAATTGTATTCTATTGGTAAAGTGCTATCATTTGAGGTATCGTACGTCACGATTGGACTAATAGGATTGAAGATATAAAACTAAGGCCATTTTGACATGCTACTTTATTTAATGTTTATACCTCATTGTATTTTATTTGTTAAATCCTTTCATTTGAGGTACTGCACGTCATGATTGGACTAATAGAACTAAAGATACACAACTAAGGCTCTTTTGACATTGTTCTGCATTTGATTTTTCTATCCCATTGTATTCTTTATGTTAAATCTTATCATTAGAGGTACTATACGTCACGATTGGACTAATAGGACCGAAGATACGTGACTACGGCCCTTTTGACATGTTGCTGTATTTAATTTTTTTACAGAATGACGGTATTAGATTTTTGCTTTGATACAGTGCAGTGACAACCGCTGATACGTATTTCGACCTCCTTAGGTCTCGTCAGAACGGTATAGTCACTGCTCTGAACCAAAACAAAAATCTCTCCCGTCCTAGACAACCTGTCGATCATGGCCTTTTTATTAATTTTTACTTGGCTCGTCGTTTAAAACCGCGCGTGTATCACTACTGGCGAGCATAACCGGCAGTTTTCAGCGACCGTTGAAGTGAAAAGATCAGTTTTTAATCATGGATATGCGAACTCTCAGCCCGACTTTTTATTAGAATTTATATATTGTTTACGAGACTGTGTTTGTTTATGGAAATGTACATCGACAGAATACAAAAACAAAACAACGACTTACCGCATATGATAAACTTTTAAATAGCCAACGTCTAGGGCGTCTCCGCTTTTTTTTTTGTAATTTCGTAGTATGTTATAGCGAAGTAACATAAAAGGCGGGTACACATATGCGAGCAGAACTGTTCGCGAACCGTTTGTGAACGCTATATTCGTTAATTTGTACGACGGGACGAACCGCTTGCGAGCTGTTCGTTCGTTGCTCGTCAGGAACCACCGCCTGTCGGTTTTTGGGACGAACACAAAGAATGTTCGCAGAACTATAAATTGTGTCTATAAATTGTTTCTGCTAAGTGTGCGATGAGATCATTCGGTTAAACAAAATTTCTGAACGAGCGCGGCTTATTTAAAAGTAATTAGAGAAATTAATCACAGATAATCTAAACAAAATACCGAAATGTTTAGATTAACGAAGTAAATTAATTCTCGGTTTGTTATTAGATGCTTAGGGTATTGGATAGCCTGAACATAAACATATTTTCAACGAACTCTTCGCGAACAGCTCACGAGCAGTTCGCAAACAGTTCGGCTCGCATATGTGTACCCACCTTAAAACTTCACTTTCAGTTGAACACGACATGTTAGCTGTGGACGGTTGACAATCACTGTTTTGCTCGCTAGTCGATCAGCACCAACGAGCCGCGAGTAAAACCGTCGTTCTTAAAACCGCGGTATTATGGCTCGCTCGTCGATCACCCACTTTATTCTTTTAAATTTTTATTTGTGACCAACTTATTAGCTTCTGCTATTGAATTTAATATTACTTTAACGCGATTTCTACATATTCCCTTAATTTCCTGAATGTTTTGTACGTTTAGATTTTTGTGTAAATTATGTCCTACAAACATAGGATGCAAACGACCCAAACTTTGCTGATTAGTTTTTTCAACATAAACGCAATAATTATTTGACGAGTACTTATCTGGATTTATTGAGTCAAACACTTTTGGTTCGTCCTGCTTAACATCTATTGTTCCCATTTCCATGACGGCTTTCCATATTGGAAAAACTATCACTTTCACAAATAACTCCACTTTCACCATCTGGCGTCTTATTTTTTACGCTCCCCATGGGGGAGCGAAGTTTTTAAAATCTAACTTATTTAAATTGTTTTGATAAATTTAGTAACACGAAAAAGCAAAAACTTGAACACTAATTAATACCAAATCGATAAGCCGGTTATTGTTGTTTGACTTCCCTCTTTGAAGGTTCAAACGAAACTGGCATGATCAGCTTAGTACCACTTGCTAAACTTTTTCATAAAATTGAGAGATTCCTAATGAAAATTCTGACTCTTGACTTGAATGAATAGACTATTCATAACTAAAGTTTAATTAATTCCTCCTTTTTTATGTAAATGCAGGTACTCAGCCAGAGGTCTTCCTCTGTACCCCACCTGTCATCACCGAGCTGGATACCAGTGCCAGCTTTTAACAATGCATGATGTCATGGAGTTTCACATAGCCTTTAACTCCACCCCAGAAAAAAACAAGCAAGATGCGTTCATTTTGAAATACTGTCGGACCGGCCCAACCAACTCCTTATAAGCTTGAGCCTATAAAGGGGAAAACCACAATCTTCCAATATTTGGTTGTAAACCACGCTGACAACAATCTCAATTTTGCAAGGATGCTTTTCTCAACGTGTTGCAGCCCATTAATAACGTGTTCCGAAAATTCAAGAACGGTGTATCTCATGTCCCAGTGAAAACCCGAGGCGGAAACCACAAGGAAGTTAAATTTGCTCCGAAAAGAGAAGTAAAAAGTTCATTTTTAGTTTTTAAGCTACTGAATCACATTATTCACGACATCACTCATCACGTGTCTACCTACCATCAGATCTGAATATCGCCAAAATGTGGAAAATGTTTAGTTATAGTAAAGAAGAAACTGAGAAGGTTACTTAGGAATTTTTCAGGAAAATATTTTGCTCAGATTACAGCATTGAATTTTCCTATACTATCATGGATGAATGCGGTACTTGCCTAGAATTACAATACCTTTCAAGTGGAAAGTCCAAACCTCTTCCACTTGGAAAAAACGGAAGAAGAAAAACAGTGTCTAAAAATAAAAATGGAGTTACACAAGAAACAGGCCCAAGCCTTCTTGCAACACCTTCAAGAAAAACCACAAGGATGTTTTATGTTGAGTTTTGATTGTCAGAAGAACCTTGTTTTGCCAAATGTAACTTCAAATCAAAGTGCGTACTATTCACGACAGTTTTACTGGTATAACCTTTCATTATATTGTTCTGAAGCTATCTTCTTGTGCCATGTTAAAGTAATTACTATTTAAATGGGAATAAGCCACAATTAAAGGTTAAAGTACGTTTATTGACGTTTCAATTTTCACTTCGGAAATCGTTCTCAACATACAATTTATTTATAATTTACTCATGTTTGTATTTTGAGAACGATTTCCAAAATGGAAATTGAAATGTCAATAAACGTACTTTAACCTTTAATTGTGGCTTATTCCCATTTAAATAGTAATAACCTTTCAGTAGTTAAAGGATTATCAAATGAATCCCTGAATCCCAGTACTGTCTCAATTTATACCTGGACGGAGCAAAAAAATTTTGCAACAGGGTTTCTTCCATTGTATTCAATGCGTTGAGATCAGCTAATCTCTCAGGATATGACTCCATTCGTTTGGTGGCTGATGGTTGCGCTGGACAAAATAAGAATATAAATATTTTAACTATGTGCTGCAAGTTTCTTGATAGCTGTGCTCCAACAAGCATACGAAAAATTGAAATAGTTTTTCCTATAACAGGGCACTCATTCCTTCCTGCCTACAGAGTATTTGAGATCATAGAGAAAACATTAAAAAAAATCAACAAAATTGCGAAAAAGAAGAATATCATGAAATTTTTAAGAAATATTGTAGGATTAAGTTGATTGGAAGGGATTGAGTACCGTTGGTACCGAAGATGTTGCAGAATAACAAGAATGGATAGGAGAAGTAATGACGAAATAAAGCAAAGAACATCAATAGAAACAGACATACAGACAGACATATACAGAACAAAAAAGACTAAAGTGGTATGGACATGTAAGAAGAACTAGCAACAGCAGATGGATAAAGAGAATAACCGAATGGAGCCCCATAAGAAGGAGGAAAAGAGGACGACCCCGAGAATCCTGGAGGAACGAAGTAGACGACGTCATGAGTAAGAGAGGCCTAAACGATGGAGAATGGGACTACAGAGAGAGATGGAAACGGCTGAGCGAGTGAAGGCAGTAAATACTGTCGAATCAGTGAATATATATATATATATATATATATATATATATATATATATATATATATATATATATATATATATATATATATATATATATATATATATATATATATATATAAATGATTTTGGGAATTGCACTCAAAATCTTAATTATATTGTTAGTTAAGCAATTTACGTAAGGTAAGTTTTTGTAAATAACGGAATCTGTTGGTCTGTTATCACATTACCTGTCATATAAGTCTGAGTTGTAGATAAGTTGCTTGAGAATTTTACTAGGAGA
>NW_027311926.1:300000-390999 GCF_040954645.1 Diabrotica undecimpunctata | reverse complement strand
ATCTATATCTTTCTTTTATATTTATCCTAGATCTAAAATTTTTCTAACGTCCCTTGAAAACTCTTAAAATTTATAACATTTAATAAAAAACAAACAGTTAGCTTTAAAAAAATACACAATACTAAAATTATCACAGTTTATGATATTTCATTAAATTAAAAAACAAAAAAGATTGCCAACAATAGGATTCGAACCCACTCTTGACTGTTGAAATGTTGAGCGTTGTGATGTGAGCGCGTTGGTGCTTATCTTATAAACCGTCGACACTGTTTTCATTCGGTTTAGTACATAATATATCACGTAATGTTTATATTCATCGTTGGTACTGATATCAAGGGATAATAATAATTATTACGCTTAGTAACTAGTTATAGGAAAACATCTGTAAAAATATATACACACCCTCTGGTATCAATGTGACCAATTTGTTTTTTTTTGTATATATATATATATATATATATATATATATATATATATTGTTATGGATCAGTTTATCGATCAGAAATAGAATAAGGAGTTTTTTTTTATTATTTTAATATACCGCGGGCATATAAGTTAAAATACAACCCTGTACTTATTTGTAATCGTTAGGATAAGAAAAGACATTGTTTCCGTGACCGACTAGTTTTTCCTTGAAGGACTAAGTGAATAGTGAAAGGACAATGGAATTCGTGTAGTTATATATTTAAGGAATAAACTTTGTAATTGTATTGTGCGGTGAACATTTTTCGAAAGTAAATAAGAATTAGATTTAGATATGAGATAACAAGAATTTGGAAGCTTATTTCGGTTGAAAAAGGTAAAATTGTTAATGGTTTCTGAAAAGTAATTTGAGTGAAATTAGTTTATTTGTTTTAAATATTATGTTGGAAATTTTCTGAATCGAAAATTAGTGGGAAAGATAAATGCTTATGATTGGTTAAAAAGGAATGATGGGGGATGAGAGAGTTTGAGAAGGTTGTCTGGGGAGATTGAAAAGAGTATTATGTTACCGGCAGACCAGAAGAGAAGACGTGTTTTTTTTTTGTAGTCAATCGGAGTAAGAGTGTTTTTCGTTCGTTAGTGAAAAAGGTGGAAGCTGAGAGCAGATCAAAAACGAGAAGATTAATACATCTTTTGAGTCTGCATAGTCCACGAGATCTAATTGAGAAAGAAAGGAGAATTTGTGAATAAAGAGTACCGGTCAAAAGAGGCTTGGGCTTGTGTTTTCGGAGGAGTAGTTTGCTGGTATGCGGTTTGGATCGATGCTGGGAACGGGAAAGATTTGATGGTAGCCGGACATAATCAATCAAGGAAGGAACTGTGGTTTGATCGAGAGGAGACATCATTGGTGTAAACAAAATAAAGGTCAGTCAAATAATTTGAATGAAAGAAAACTTTAAGACATTCTAAAGATAAAATCAAATATAAGCATACGAACTAAGATTCCAAGTTTTAAAGAGTTATTTTTTTGTGAATAAATTATATTTTTTATATGGTAAATTTTTTAGTAGATATTATTATAAAACAGATCAATAGATAGTTTGTTAATTAAAATTGAATTTAGAGTATAGGAATTTGTTGGGAAAGATAATTGCCCACAAAAAGTTATTTATTAACATTCACCGTATTGCTTATTAAAAATAAATAATAATTTGTGTGCATATTTATGTTGTTTTAATGTTAGTTCCGTTTCCTGTTCTATCCCGATTATGAGCAACTAGAAGATACTGAACCCATTAGAAGAGATATATAAAGTAAACTGATTAAAGTAAATTTAAAAAGGCACCCTGAGAATTTTTAATAGTAATTGAATTGTATGACTCTGCATAAATTAGTGAACTAATTAATTAAATAATTGGATTAATTAAATTAGTCTTAATCAATAATAAAACATCATAAAGCAGATCACAACAATATATATATATATATATATATATATATATATATATATATATATATATATATAGATATATATATATATATAAATATATATATATATATTATATATATATATATATTATATATATATATATATTATATATATATATATATATTATATATATATATATATATATATATTATATATATATATATATATATATATATATATATATATATATATATATATATATATATATATTGTAATGTTGTATTATTTGTGAATGATGAGCAATGAGTGTTTTTTAATAATATATATATATATATATATATATATATATAACTGTATATATATATATATATATATATATGAAAACTGTATTTAGTTTTTCATATACAACATTAGATCTATATGTGTTCTGGTTTTTGAAATTCTTTTCTTTGTTTATTTGACATATTTGGCATTGGTTAGTAACTTCTTTTGCTATACTTATGTCATTCTTTGCAAAATAATTGTCCCTAAATAGCATCCATAGCTTTCTTGAACCAATATGCATATAATTGTTATGTAAATTTTTCAATATTTTCCTTGCCAAAGTTCTACTTATTACATATACTTCTATGCCATTTATTATTTTATAATATACCCCATCTTTCCTAAGGACTTTTTGTTTTTCACTCAAATTGATCTGATCTCTTATAATTTCTTCTTTAGAATATAATCCAGTGCTTTCTACTAACTGATTTAATCCAATTTTTATTGTTCGCTGCCCTTTTTGTGATGTATTTTCTAACCTTGATAAAGCATCTGCCACTATGTTGGATTTTCCAGAAATGTATTTGATTTTAAAGGAGTATTCACTAAGTATTAGACTCCACCGATGTATTCTACTGTTTCCATATTTGTTATTTAATATAGATGTTAAAGCTTGGTGATCTGTTTCTATAGCAAAATTTTATTACCCAACAAATAAAATCTTAATTTTGTGACACAGTGTATGATACTTGCTAGTTCTAATTCTGAAACTGAGTAACCCTTTTCATGTGGCTTTGTAATTCTTGAAATGAATTGTATTGGGTATTCGACCCCATTATGTATTTGTAATAATACCCCTGATAATCTCTCTATGTATGCATCTGTTCTTAATATGAATGGTTTTATGTAGTCAGGATGGTATATTTTTAAATTTGACAGAAAAATATTTTTGATTTCTTGGAATGCTAGTTCTCTTCTCTGATCCCATCCCCATTTTACACCTTTCCTCATCAGTTCAAGTAATGGAATTTCTTTTATACTTAGATCTGGTATCCTTTTATAATAATTAATTATTCCAATAAATCCTCTTAAAGTTCTTAAATTGTGTGGTGTTTTATATTCCTGAATGACTTGTGTCCGTTCTGGATCCATTTCGATTCCCTTAGTGTTTAGTTTATAACCTAGATATATTACTTCTTTTTGAAAAAATGTACATTTTTTTTTATTTATTTTTAGTCCAACTTTGTCTAATCTGTTGATTATAATTTTTAGGTGTTTCTCATGATCTTCAGCGGTTTTAGAAAAAATTAATGTATCATCAATGTAGTGAATTACAAAATGTTCATATTGATCCAAAATATCATGAAGATATCTACATAGAGCACTGCAACATGATTGAAGTCCAAATGGTACTACTTTGAATTGATATAGTACTCCATCTATCTGAAATCCTGTATACTGTCTACTTTTTCGTTCTAGAGGTATTAACCAAAAGCTATGCTGTAAATCGATTTTAGTGAAAAATGACATTCCTTTAATTATTCTTCCTAGTATTTCATCTATACTCATTGGTGCTTCAAATTGCTTTTCAGTGATCTTATTAATATTCCTTGCATTCAAACATAACCTGATTTCACCTGATCTTTTACGTACTAGTACTATAGGGTTTATGAAACGTGTATCTGCCTTCTCAATGATTCCATCTTCTAACATATTATTAATCGTTCTGTTTACTTCTTCTCTGTATTTATATGGTATTGGGTATGATTCTGTTTTAAAATCTTTTTCTTCTTAAACTTTTATACTATGGATATAATTTTGTGCAATTCTATTTTCTGTTGCTGCAATATGGAAACGACTATTGATTTATATTCTTCAGGGCAATTTAAAACTTTTATCACATCTTCTTCTTTACAAATAAAATTATTCTTCATTATGTACTCATTATTCCTTGCTTCCAATTTTACGCACTCCACCTCGTAGGCATCCATCTGCTTAAAATTTCCATTCCTTAAATATTCACTACAATTATTCTTTACATTCTTTTGGGACATTTCCCTATCATCAAAATACATTTCTTTTTCATAAACATCATTATTTTCTTTTAATAATATCCTATCAACTCTTATTCCTTCCTCCACCTCATCTTTCTGCATAAATTTAATTATTTTCCCTTCCAAAGTTACCATTTTTTTTTCAAAATCTATCTTTACTTTCTTCTTTTCCAATTCATCATTTCCCATTAATATATCAACACATAAATCCTTGACAATAAATCCTTGCATATTAATTTCTTTATTAAGAATATTAATTTTAAAATTGGCTAGTTTATTAATTTCACCCAACTTCTTATTATTTGCACCAACAATTTTAATTTTTGGAATCTTTATTATATCTGATAGTTTTAATGTATTAAAAATAAAATTCTGCGAGACTAAAGTACTTTCTGAACCAGTATCTATCGTAATCTTAATCATTTTATTTTTGGCCAAAGCATTTATATAAATTAAATTAATAGATTCAATAATTTTATCTTCATCTAAAGAAATAAATTCAGAAGGTTTTTCATAATAGCAATGGCCTAACTTGTAATTCAGAAAGTGTACTGAACAAAATTTTGATTATTCGAATTGTCAGATTTTATCTGACCAATTGGATCTGATGTCCTATGTCTTTCCCTACTATGACTTCTACTCACATTTTCTTGCCTTGTACTATTTCGTTCCCTGTCTTCGCAGCTTCTATTTCTTCGTACACAATTTACCTGTCTGTTGTAATTAGGTCGTTCTCTATTTCTTCTATTGTTAAAATTTTGTCTATTATTATTTGTATTATTATTAAAATTATAACTAGTATAGTTATTAGGATTCTGTCTATTTTGATTATTGTTATTATTGTTAAAATTTTGTAAATTATCACCATATCTAGTATTATTGTACGATTGTCTATATTGTTGATAATTATTCTTATTATATTGAAAGTTATATTTGTTTTTTCTGTTATTATTATTTATCCTAATATCATTGTTATCATTATTACTTGCCATATTACCTCTTTGTATTCTTTGAATAAAATTAATAAAACTCTCTATTGTTTGAATATTTTGTACAGTTACTATTTGCACAACATCACCATCAAAATGTCTAGATACATTTAAGACTGTTTCATCCTCTCTAAGTGGTGGTTCTAAATATTTTGCAACTGTTATCAGTTTCAATGCATAATCTACCATATTTGATTTTAAATTGTGATTATACTTTCCAAAATATAGAATTTCTCTAAATTTGGCTTGCTCTAATTCACCCCAATAATAATTTAAAAATTTATTTTCAAATGTTTGAAAATTATCTAAATCATTTTCAATACTAGCAAACCAAGTTACTGCATTGTCATTTAATGTCATTCTAATATAATCTTTAATATCATTAATATTATTCACTAATCTTAATTTATGTTTTAAACTATTTATGTATACTCTAGGATGCAAATTTTTTATATTACCAGAGAATTTAATCCCAGTCTCATTTGTTAAATTTAAGTAAGGTCTCCCTATGTCTCTCATTTGTGAAATATCATCTATTCTCTGTTCCACATTTCTTATTTGATTACTATTTATTTGGATATTTTGTTGTATATCGTCTAATTTTTCTTCTGTGTTTCTCCTGTCTTCGTTAATTTTTACTTCTAAGTTACATTTCTGCAACTCTATTTTCTGTTCTATATCTATCTTATTATCTTGAATAATCCTCTTTACTTCTGTCCTCTCATTGTCTATCCTTTTCTTGTAGTCATTCCGTATATTTTTTATTTCATTTGCTACTTTTTTCTCTGCAGTTTCAAGTTTTTTATCCATTTGTTTTTCTATTTGTTTTACAATTTTATTATTATTATCTTCTATTTTCTTTTCTAATTTTCTATAATTCTCTTCCAATTTCTGTTCCATTTTTTTCATGTCTTCTTTGACTTCTTTTGAATTCTGTTCCAATTTTTTTATGTCTTCTTTGACTTCTTTTGAATTCTTTTCCAATTTTTTCATGTCTTCTTTGATTTTTTTTGAATTCTCTTTCATTTTCTGTTCCATTTTTTTCAGGTCTTCTTTGATTTCTTTTAAATTCTCCTCCATTGTCTTGTTCATCTGCATCATTAATGACATCAAAGCTGCCATATTGACATTTTCCTCTCTTTCTGGATTCATTTCTGCAGTATCTTGTGGAACTTGAACTAAACTCTCCTCTTGTATAGGTTGTGTTTCTACTTCTACATCTTCTTTATTCTTTTTGCTTCTTGTACCTTTCTTTCCTTAAGACATTTTGAGACTTTACTTGTTCAAATATAATTAAAATAAAATCTATAATTTTTCTTTCTAATGATAATTAATTTAATTATATGAGAGCACTTATCTTTCCAAACTAATTCTTTTAAATAGAGAGCCACCGCGGTGGGCGCCAAATTGTTATGATGTTTTATTTGTGGATGATGAGCAATGAGTGTTTTTTAATAATATATATATATATATAGGGTTTTTATCGCGGTTCTCAAAGAATTAGTTTGTAAGCACTTTTTTAAATTATCTTTATTATATCTATTATAAAACACACATATATATCTAACATAACCAATGCAAAATTTAAAATAAACCATCTTTAAATTGAAATTCTTATGAAACTAATTAAATTCTATAGACAATGTAAAATTTAAACAAACTATCTTTAACATTGAAATTCTTATGACACTAACTAAATTATATTAACAAAATTTTGTACCTTTCTGTCACTGAATGCCTAAATGAAAATGTTTTCCAAAATAAAGATTTTACTCACCACTCAATGTCTTCGTTCTCAGCTTCGGTTATCCTTGTTTTTGTGAAATTACTTTTTCCAATTATCAGCTTCCACCAATTTAAAATATTTTTCTTTTTAACTGCATTTATATGTATTCTTCTTTTTAATATACCAATATCCAATCACCAAATATATTATATAATTTTAATTTTCAATTAATACTCTGTTCCATTATCCAATCACCATAACATAATTTTTAATCTTCAATAATATTATCTTTATACTGTTTCTTAATCTTCATTGAACTTATTATTATGAACATCTGGTCCTTCTGACTGACTATCTTCACTAACTAAATGTGTCTATCTTCTAACTAACTTTCTTACTAATTGACTGGCCTCATAGTAACTGTAACTCATAACTCTGAATCCAAATCACCGGGTATTTATATCTTTTTCCATGTTCCAGAATCATCTGGCAAGAAATCATGTTCGATTTGTTCCATCTCCTACATGTCTGAATTTTCTGGAACAATCCATTTCGCAAACAAGGCCATCTTCGGTGATCTAGAGAATTCCTTACTTTTCTATCGAGAATTTTATCGACATTTAGGCTTTTCAGATGAGAATATAAACTTAAATCATTAACTTAAACACTCCAATTTAATAAACTACACATTTTAAACTAACATATTATTATAACCCCACTTTATATCCTAAATTCTTATTCAAATGTCATTTAAATGTATAGTTGGTTGTCTATGCACATGGCTCACTTAAATATATTTACAATATTATAATTATAAAAAAAATACTTTTTACACTTATTATATGCTAATTTCTTAAAAATGCCCTCACATAAATAATTTTTATAAAATTCTCTAGTATATAACTTATTAAAATAACCAAATACTTTTTATATCTAATATTATCTAGTATATAACTTATAAATTAATTTTTTCAACACTATTTTTCCTCCTCCTACGTTCAATATCATTTCAATATATATATATATATATATATATATATATATATATATATATATAAAGCTACTAATACACATGAACGTCGTAACAAAAATATATATGGTGCTTTACTAAAATCTACCATCAAGGTTTTCTTTTTATTTATGCAAAAAAAATAAACAACGCTCTAAGCCGTTAATATTAATTTTTAATGAAATACGCTAAACAGGGATGGCCTTTATCTTTACTTAAATAGAAAATGGTATCGTGTGTTATATTAAAAGTTATTTATTTATCTTTTTAACGGCACCTCATATTTTTATTTTAAAATGCTTTCCGAGCAAGTTAAAATTTTTGGTTTATCAAATGTACTTAGTAACACCCATAAAAATCTCAGCTTCTCAGAGCAGAGCATTCAGTAAATGGAAACCCACATTTACCAGCAGAAACCCAACTACTCAAACGAGAGTACTTAAATGTTATATGTGGTCTATTTTCTATAAATCAAGTTAACCGAAATTATTAGATCTACAGTGCCAATCGCAAAAATTTCTTTATGAGGTCCTTTTGCCACTATGCTAATTTCAGTGCTATTAAATCTTAGTTAGTTGCGCAAGTCGATTTAATATGAAAAATGTGTGTTTGTGTTTGTAACTGTCTTAGTTTTAATTTGCACGTAGGCATGCGTTCTACCTATTTTGTATTGATATTGATCACGTAACAAAGAAGTTTGTTTCATGATTAGAGTAAACAAAACACACAGGTAAATAATGATTGTGAATAAGAAGCGACAATTATGTGCATTAGCTTTAATTATCGATCTTCTGCAATATGGAATAATTGGTCCATATGGTCCATATTGCAGAAGATCGAGAAGCCTTCGCAATGGTGATCGCCAACGCTGGATAATTCTTTAATTATAATAATTAAAGAATATTCTAATAAGCTTTAATTATAATAATGATGCTAGCAATAAAGAAAAAAAATCATACGCTTCTTAAAAAAGTGTATATTATGGAGAAAAAATGGTTGAAGAGAAGAGGCTTAGGCAATGAAATATAAACCCTTAAGTACTAACGTCCTGTCTCTCAGACGGCATCGCTTGTCGAAAGTGGGATATCTCCCTACATAAAAAATATTGAAGGTCGCACGATTATGACTTTTCAAGTTGGGTTAGCGTTCGTATTTATTTACTTTTTACCTTAAAATGGATGAGGGACCCAGTACGTCAAAAAAGGTCAAATATGGGGATAGAAACTATGAGAAAACTGTTCTGAAATGGCTTGATGAGGTAGATGACGACATAAGCGAAGTTAAATCAATTTGTGATGGAAATGTTGCTATTGACAGCGATCACGAAACGGAATCGGAAATAGAGGGTAAGTCAAGTCTCTTGGAATTACAGTATACCCCTTCTATAACGAACATGGTTATTACGAGGTTTCGCTTATAACGAGGTACATTAGATTGTCTCCATAGCGAGGCAAATTTGGTTATAACGAGAGAAAATAAGATCGAAAAACGTATTTTTTTTACATTTTTGACCCGGCCGTGGTTATAAATAAATACTCTTTTTAACTGCCCCGCAATAAACTTCTTTACAATAAATACAACTGTTTCACATCTTTAGAAAATATGATAGATAAAATGATACTGGACAATTTAAAGCAATCTTCTTCTCTTCTTTGTCAACCATTTTCCATTCACTCCTGAATGTAGGTCTCTCCCAATTGCTTCCATCATTCTCTATCTTGCGCCAATCTAATCCACTGTTTGCCTTCCACTGTTCTTATGTCATCTACCCATATTTTTTGAGGTCTTCTCATGCTTCTTGTTGTCGTCCTTGGTCTCCATTCTAGAATTCTCCGTGTCCACCTGTTGTCATTATATCGGGCTACGTGACCTGCCCAGCGCCATTTTATTTTTGCAATTTGTTTCACAATATCCCTAATCTTCGTTCTACGTCTTATCTCGGTGTTTCTAATCTTGTCTCTTAGTGATATTTCAAGCATGATTCGTTCCATTGCTCTTGCGTTGTTTCTAATTTTTTAGCAGATTTTTTGGTAAGGGCAACTAAGTAGCCCTTACCAATTTAAAGCAATAGTTTATGTTATTTAGGACTTCTTCCAATTGCAGAACAATAGCTTATGTTATTTTCAAAATACGCTTTATACATTATGTAGATGGAAAAAGTGTAAATACAGTAAAAGTAAACAACTTTTTTTCAAAAACGCTATTCAAACAATATTTATTTGCATCTTATATTGCTCCGAATGGCTTCACTATAGAAAGATAATGTTTTAGAAAACTACATATCCATATGTATGCACAGTATTATTATTGTTCTCTGATATAACGAGATCGGCTTATAACGAGGTAATTATTCTGCCATTTCAGTTCTCGTTACAGAGGGAGTCTACTGTATTATGTATGCATTGTACTTAAGTTCGATGATACTGTAGTATAGTTATGTATATATATATATATATATATATATATATATATATATATATATATATATATATATATATATAACTGACAGTTAAGGATAACCGGGAACGACTCAATACTAAGGAAGCAATAAAAAACGGGTGCTTCTAAGTGAGTGTCTTTTATTAAGAGTCAATCTTTGGCCACATAATTTTGGGCTTCATCAGAACTTGCTGTAATGGAAAAACATTCTTTGCAATATCATAATTAGATGTTACTTTAATCTTACCTTATTGTCGACACGATCTCTTAGTGTAAAATAAAATTGACATGGACATACACATATTTTTAAAAACAAACCAAACGCATCTCCCAACCAGAGAAAAAGTGGCAAACAAGGCCTTTATTAAATATTTAAGATTACTTTATTATAACCATGTGGCCGGCATTTTTGACAAGAAATTGTTAATTAAGTCATATGCTATTTTAACTGTCACCTATCGAAACAGCACCTGTCTTAATCACTTCTTCTTTTTGTTGGCATAGAACAATAACATTATTCAGTCAGAAATATTAGACTTTTTTGATTGTCATACAAAATTAAATTATAAATTGAATGAATATAGGTCCCTACTCTATATAAACATATCATGTTTAATAAATCTTTGGTTTGTAATTAGTCTTGGGTATAGTAGTCAACATGACGGTGAGATGTATGTATTATATACCTTTTGCCAAAGAAACAAGTGGATGATGATAGATATAAAATAAATTAAAGTTCATCTTGTTCTCACAAAAGGGAAATAACACATCCGTGCAGTTGTTAGTATATCACAGTTGTATCATTGTTGTCTTTTTTACATTATTGATGTTAGTGGTATAAACATAATATGTCCAAGAATGGTTAGACATTTATATTTCTTTCTCAAAATTCAAATTTTGAACAAATAGTCTGATTGAAAAATATAAAATTATAAAAGCTATATAATGAAGAACATGGTTTGTACATGAAGTTAAGTTTTAAAATGTTTTAATTAAAATTATTAACAACTGTCTTGTGGGTTACATTGAATTTAATACACATGAGTTACAGGCAATAAACTGAGTCACAACA
Source organism: Diabrotica undecimpunctata (assembly GCF_040954645.1). Lineage (NCBI taxonomy): Eukaryota > Metazoa > Arthropoda > Insecta > Coleoptera > Chrysomelidae > Diabrotica > Diabrotica undecimpunctata. Next base: position 379,594 of record NW_027311926.1, on the reverse strand, counting down.
GACAGCAAATAACAACAGTACGTTAGTTGAAAGTGCGGAGGGACAGTATTATGAAATTCTAATATAAGAAGGTGGTACTTTTTTATTTTTAGTGAATTTTTGTTGTAAAACTTAAGTATAGATGGAACTTAAGTTATCAACATCTTTTTTGTGGTTCAGTGAATTAGAACAATTATTAATATAACACATCTCTAAGATTTTACGATGAGCTTCTTTTTCAGCTCTATCTAGAATTATAGCCTCATCATATAAGACATGATGGTCATTCTCATTGACATGAATGCTTAAACTAGTTGCTAGGGGTTTACGTTTACAGTCACTTTTGTGAACAGCTAGGCGCTTACTAAGTCGTTGACTTGTATGGCCTATGTATATTTTGCCACATTGACATGGTATACCATAGATTACGTTGCAGTTCTTCTCTAGTGGAACTGGATTTTTTAGTCTAGAATAGAACAAATTGAGTTTTTTGTTGTTATAATTGGCTATTTTTATGTTAAATTTACTAAATAGTCTAGTAAGAGATTGTGTTAAACCTTCTATATACGGTAATGATCCATACTTCAACTGTACGGTGCTGTCAGATGCTGACCGATCATGACCAGATATATTGTCGCTTGTAATACGTTCTGTGTGTGAATACAAAAGTTTATTGAGCAAATTTTTAGGGTAATAATTGCATACAATTATACATATACACACAATACATTGTTGGCCTATATTTTTCAGAATGTTTGATATAAGTACAGTAAATGCTTATTAATCTTTATGAGTCTTTTAAAAATAATACTCATTTAGAAAGGCCCAACCTTATTGAAAAATTGTCATTTCAACTTATCCAACCTCAGATAAACAGAAGATTAGAAAGTTCATTTGAGTTTAAAGTTGAGCTGTAACCTCAGAAACCGTTTTTGGATGGTGCTAGAAAGGTCACCAATTGAGACACTGCGGACGGCAGCCAGATGGTTGGTGGAGAGCGAGTCGTGGGTTCGAAACTAGCTTTTGGAAGCAGGAATGGGTCCAACGGACGAAATAAACAAAGATACGATAAGAGATATTAGAAAAGACACAGAAATGAACAAAAAGGTAGATGGGTAAAATTACCAAAGATAAGATAAGATAGGGAACAGGGCGCCACTTAATTTTTTGGGGTTTAAGGAGAAAATTAAGAAACCTTAGAAAAGAAAAGAGATAAGGAAAGATATTTAGGTTCTGAGACCAAACCCAAGAAAAGATATCACAGTTAATTATTGAATAAATTTGGTCAACACTCTACATAAACAAAAAATAAATATATAAGGTATTACACTTACTCACCTACGAAACTTGATAAGCCTGATCTTTCTACTGGTCAAAGGTATAGTTATATTTAAACGTAAAAAGCAAATATATCAGGGAACTTTGTTAGGAGTCGACAAATAAAATACATACGTAAAACAATAACAATATATTAAACAACAACAAAATTACGACGCTGCTGAATGCAACACAAGTAATAAAAATACACAAACAACTATAAAATGGTGGTATACATATAAAAATAGGCAGAAATATAATTCGAAAATATCTTTACAAAGATATAAGTATAACACAAGCATGCACAAATAAAGTTTTGGCGTATCTCGAGATATTATAGCAAATAAAATTGAATACAAATTATAACAAACACAAAAGGTAACAAAAATTAATAAAATTTAAATTTACAAAAATACAAAAAAGTTTACTGACGTGAAAACATAAAAATTTAACCAAACCGCACTTGGTTAAGTCGATTATTTGGTTCGTAACTAAAAAAAATATAGAATGTTCTTTAATTGACTGCAAAATTCAGTAGCTACTCTCAATTACATTTGAAGACATGTATGATCGTTCGATACGTCCAGATAATGGGAGATGATATTGTCCTCCGGAGGCGTGACAGCCGTGCCGGAGGCATCAAGGAATTTGGATATCGGTCAAAATACTTGGGAATTCCAAGGTTGGCCAAATCCAAATTTCTAATTGATTCGATGCAGGGAAATTCCACTTTCGCTACGTAAAACAAAGGATTTGTTTTACATAAAAGCAGGTAGATTTTCTCTCATCGATCAGTCGAGCTTGCCTCTTCTACTGTAGACCTAGTCGGTGCTATTATTGTTCCTACTAAGTTATTGTTTTATTTCTGATTTTTTTATATACCATTTTATTTTAGCATTATTGTATATTCAGACCTTTTCAGGTTAGAATAATACATTGATCTATATTTGTTTATGTACTGATTGTTTGATATTTTATTTGATTATTTCGATTGTTTATTTTTCTTGTATTTTGTGTCTAAGTTGTTCTTCCGTAAGTTAAGAACACTTAGAAATATTTATCTTGCCTTTTCTATTTTATATACACTCGCGATCATAAAATCCGGGTCACCTTGAAAATCACCGATATTTCATTTTTAACGAACTTTATCGTAAATAATAATAACACAAATACAAACTAATGCATGTTTCTGAGAATTGTTGCGGATTCCTTCGTAACAAAGAATTCCAATAGTGCCGATTTCGCGGTAAAGTACACACTTCCCAAAATGAACGCTACCCGTAACTCCGCTTGTTTTAAATGTCTCGTTTGTACTTCGAATTTCTGTTCAAATGCAACGGACAAACGTTTATTATTGCCACCATTAGTGTTTATTAGTTCCATTATTAGTGTTTATTTTTTGACAAAAATGCCTTTGACTGTTGTTGAAACTGCACAAATTGTTGCACTTGTGGAAGACGGTCATACTCAACGGCAAGTCGCAAGAACTGTTGGCGTAACCTTTCTACGGTTCAACGAGTGCTTCAACGCTTTCAGGAGGCAAGTTTACTAACCAGGCGACCTGGCTCTGGACGAAGAAGAACGACCAAGGCACTAGATGACCGTTTCCTTGTGTTTCAGGCTTTACGAAACCGGACCTCAACTGCGGTTATGCATCAAAATCGTCTAGAGGAAGTACGAAATCGCAATTTTAGTGTTGCAACAGTCAGAAGAAGACTTCGTTCTTCTTGACTATCTTCTCGGGTAATGGCTAGAGGACCGCCACTTCGCCGGGTGCCTCGAGTTGCACGACAAGCTTTTGCTCGACAATACGCGCATTGGGGAATTAACGATTGTAGCAAAGTGTTATTCTCAGATGAATCCCGTTTCTGCCTAACTGGATCCGATGGACGTGTAAGAGTTTGGAGGAGAGCCCGTGAACGATTTTCACAAGCTTGTATTGCTCCAAGAATGCCATTTGGTGGAGGCTCGGTCATGGCTTGGGGAGGTATATCTTCCGACTTCCACACAGAATTACCCTTCATCGAAAATGGGTCCCTAACTGCATGAAGGTACATTACGGAGATTCCGGAAGAACATGTTATGCCCAACATGATAGGGCTTGGAGAAAACGCCGTTTTTATGCAGGACAACGTGCGACCGCACGTTGCCAGGATCAGTATGTAATACTTGGACGAAGTTGGAATTACGAGGGTACCCTGGCCATCTAGGTCTCCGGACCTGAATCCCATCGAACATCTCTGGGACGATTTGAAAAAACGTATTCAAACCCATACACCTCCTCCTAACAACGCACAGGAGCTTAAGGATCTGTTAGTGAGAGAGTGGAATAACATACCACAACATGTAATCCGGAGAAAAATTGAGAGTATGCCCCGTCATCTGCAAGAGGTTATTAGAGCAAGGGGAGGCAATACACGATATTGGTCATTGAAATTTCACTGATTTTTACCACGTTCTGTATTTTCCATTTTTTTTTTCGTATGTCTGTTTTATCAACAATTTGAATTGTTTTCTGTTTTTTTCAATAAAAACAATAAAAAACCATTTTTTTTTCTTTCAAAACAAACATTGATGACAAATAAAAAATACATTACCCAAAAAAAAGGTAATTACTGCACCAGAGGCAAAAATATTTAAGAAACTTGAAATTTTCAAGATGACCCGGATTTTATGATCGCGAGTGTATTTGATTTTGTACTTTGTATCTAAGTAGTTCTTTTCGGTAAGTCAAAGAGCTCTTAGAAGTATTTTTTTGATATCTGATTTGTTATTTTATTGTGTGTCTAAGTTGTTCTTTTTCGTTCTTTTTCTCTAAGTCAAAAGAACCCTTAGAAATATTTTCATATCGCATTATTATTTCTGATATTTTATCTAAGATATTTTCTTTCTTAAGTTAAGAAAATACTTAATACATTTGTTTCTTTCATTTTCTATTTTATGCTAAGTTGTTTCTTCCGTAAGTCAAGAAACACTTAGCAATATTTTCACATCTTTTCTATATTTGATTTTTCTTATTTTCTATTATAAGTCGTTTGTTCCGTAAGTCAAGAAACACTTATAAATATTTGTGCATTTATTTTACTATATTTGATTCTCTTGTTTATTTTCTGTTCTAAGTTGTTTCTTCCGTAAGTCAAGAAACACTTAGAAATATTTCCATATTTTACTCTCACATTTACATATTTCATTTATCTATATTTCTGTCCTAAGTTGTTTCTTCCGTAAGTCAAGGAATACTTAGATCATTTTTACCTATCTGTTTTCCATTTTTGCTCTGTTACTTTGTAACTGTTCCTTGGAACCGTTACCTATAACAGATATTTGTCACTGGAACTGTTATTTATAACAGCGGTAGTATTTAACATTTCTACCAGCTACAAACCAAAGATGGTGAATACCCGATCCAATTCCGGGGATAGGAAGAAGCCCGAAGAGCCGGCGATGGGTCCTACAGGCCCAAATGCCCCCTCTCGGCAACAATATGATGCTATACCATGTTACTTGCCCAGATAGGTGGATATATTAAAATTATGTCACTTACAGTAATTATTCCTGAAGGCTGCTGCTTTAATTCACTGAAGTTAATACTGTACTGGTATTAAACACTGAATTTATTTACCCTTGAAGGTGCTTTACAACTATACTTAAACTAATATAGTGTAAGATAAAAAAACTCTAATAAGCAAGTGTATACACACTTATAAAGAAAATGCACAGAGACAGTAAGGTAGCAGATACGATATTGTGAACTAAGCGTCTTAACTCGACGGATGCCCACCGATAAGTTGTTTTCTCTACGAGTGCCCACCGAGAAGTGACTTGGTTCCTCTAAAATTTTACCAAATTACCCCAGAAAAAGAAGAGATATCTCCCCTCAAAAATCATAGGCCAGTTGTATGTATTTCTGAGAAGATAAGGTTATAACTAACATTGAACATAACGGTATACTTCTACCTACAAACGTGATGCAATATCAAATCTCCTAGATTAGGTTTTTCCCGAGATTGGGTCTTTACAGAAAAATTACTATACGAGTCTTCGGAATATTTACAAATCTATCATAAAAGACCCGGATTAAGACGGAAAGGATTAAAAACCTTTCGGATGCAAGGAAATTCCGGGCATTCAATAAAATTTTGAAGACGGTAAACAGAACATAAGCGTATCATCACGGGGGTAAAAGGAATAAAAATAGTTAATATTTTAATTATATAAAAAAATGTTACACAGTCCCCTCCCAAGAGAGGAAACTGGTGAAGAAGAAGAAGAAATAAAACGGTTTCCGATCAAAACCTAAGGATACATTTTTTTTTATATACCCTTTAAACGATTCGAAGAGCGTGCCTCGAAAAGAAGTACAAGATATAAAAGACGTTAACATCATTAAGAAATGATGTAACCAAACGTCAAGATAATAAAATTATTTAAGGTAAACCTCGATACAAAAGAAATGCCTATTTAAGAGATAACATCGAGATCAGTACTCATCAGTAATTCGTTAAGTTAAATTAGAGAACGAGATATTTTTAGGAAATCTCTAATTAAAAACAAGATATTGCCCTAGCGACTCAAAATAGATTAATTTACGATTGCATAATCGATTTTTTGACCAAATGTAATATTTTTCTTTAGTTAAAAAAAAAACAAAAATTGGTTTTTACTTTTTACCTTTGTTTTCTCTAATTTATATGTTTAATCCTATTTACCGTGGCCTAGTTCTGTGTATGTTATATATTATAATGTCCTGAGGGTCCCCTGGACGTGAAACGAGTGACCCATGTTAATTGTATATGTTTATGGATATATATGTGTATGTATTATTTATATTTTTTCTCTTCTTTTTGTTAAATGTTGTAAATTTATCTATTTTAGTCTATTTGATTGTAAATAACTCAAAAACTTTTTACTGTACCTAATGAGATTAAAAGATCATGTAACTGGCTGTATGGCAAACTACCGAAGCCATAAAAATTAAAAAAAAAAAAAAAAAAAAAAAAAAAAAAACAAGATATCGAAATGGCTTAAATAACAACACTGGATAAAATCCTAATCACAATGGAAAGCATATACCAAAGTGAAAGTCGAAAAGAATTAAATAAAACTCAACTAGCATTAATAAAAGTAGAAGAAGAAAGAAAGAAATTAAGTACCTGGTTGTCAGTTGATAGCTTCGCGTATCACACGCCTAAATTTAATTTAGGGTCACAATCGGTAAAGTCACAATCGGGTTGAAGTTGACATAAAGAAAACTTCTAAGTCATATCAGGGAAAGGGGTCTGTAGACAACATCAGTACTAAAAGAATGAAAGGGTAAGAAGAATTAAGAGGAATGTGTCTGTCTTCCTTAAAAGCTCAACAGGTCCCTAGCGGACGAATCCCAGGTCATCATCCTAGCCGTTCCTCTCGTGACAACTAGTAAGGTCAAAACAGATTCCGAAATATAGAAGAAAAAAAGATTTTGCGTCGAGAATTTTATTCTCATGATTCACACATGGTAGCTTGATTTATCACTGGCTTTATGACAAAGCAAAAGTAATTTATCGCCATTCGGGGTTAATAAATCCATAGAGGATTGAGTATCAGTCTTTTATACAAATAAAAAAACTAGATAATGAAGGAGTTACTATAACTACTATATAGATAATAAAAGTATAATAACGTAATTAAAGTTATTACCCTTTAACGGTGCAGTAAGCAAATGATTTTTCGCGTACTGACCAGGTAATGAGCTTTCGTACAGATAATTTTAAGTGGTTTTCCACCTAAATAAGATAGATAAGAAGATAAGATAAGATAGCGAGCAAAGATAAATTAAACTTTACTCAAAGGTAATTTAAGTGACTTTTCACTTATCGGTAAGGTAATGAGTTTTACCCAAAGATAATTTAAGTGATTTTTCACTTATCGGTAAGGTAATGAGTTTTGGCTCAAAGATAATTCAAGTGATTTCTCACTTATCGGTAAGGTAATGAGTTTTGGCTCAAAGATAATTCAAGTGATTTCTCACTTATCGGTAAGGTAATGAGTTTTGGCTCAAAGATAATTCAAGTGATTTTCCACTTGAATAGGTAAGATACTAGAGACCAGCGAGTAATTATCTCACTAGCCGATCTAATATATAACGGTATGGTGATATTTTTCACCTAACCGTACTCAAAGATATGTGACTTCTGGTGGGCAATCGAGGAGGTAGACGAGAGAAGATAGAAGAGAAAAATATTCATATAAATATATAGATAGGACGGTAGATAATGTTATATGATAAAAAAACAAACTAATCCTGATCGGATTCATCATCACCTGACGAATTATCAGAATCATTAAGATATGGTTTCAAATCTTTAATATGCCAGTTCCCAGCATTTGAACCATCGGGATTTCTCAGTGTATATACAAGGGGAGACAGCTTTTTGACTACCGTACATAAGGTATATTTGGGTGCTAACTTAGCCATAAACTTATCGACGGCTTTTGATAGAACCTTATTTCGTCGCCAAACTGTATCACCGACGTGAAATTGAACATCGCGTCGCCGTAAGTTATACGTTTTAGCATTGCGTTGGTACGCATTATTCAGATTAAGTTGTATTTCATCAAATACTTCACTTAACCCTCGTATTTCAGAAACATATTTGTCATGTTGCTCTGAAGTAACGGTAGATATCAAATTATCGGCAGATAAAGAATAATAGTTACCGGCAATAGGGACATACCTGGCAAAATTAAGGAAAGATGGGGTATATTTAGTGACTTCATGTCTAGCGGTATTTATAGCTTGACGGATTTTTGGAATTTCTTTATCCCAATCGGAATGATCTTTAATATAACACCTGATAGCAGTTCCTATGGTTTTATTGCTACGTTCAACAAAGTTGCACTGAGGCGAATAGACAGCATTAAACCATATTTTTTGGACCTTATACTTACTACATAAATTCTTTAACGAAGAATTATTAAGATTTCTGGCGTTATCACATATAAGAAATTGAGGGACTCCGACCATAAGAAAAACGTCATTTTCAAGAAAATTAATGATATTTTGCGTGGTAGCTTTCCGCAAAGGATGAATCAACGTAAATTTCGAAAACCAGTCGGTAACAACAAGAAGAAAAGTGTATCCTCTTTTTGAAGCGAGGAAGCGGACCAATAAGATCTACAGCAATTATTTGCCAAGGGAACCTAGCGGATTTTTCTCGCCCATTAAACCCATGGGAGCCAAAGTCGCCATCTTTTGAGCTCCACAGATTTTACAAGACCTAACAAAACGAAGTACATCTTTCCACATTTTGGGCCAATAATATAACTCTTGAATACGATTTAAAGTTTTGAAATAGCCAAGATGTGCACAGGTAGGGGGATCGTGACAAGAAGTGATAATATCATTTCTTTGGGGTTTCGGTACTAAAATTTTCCACTCTTTATTATTAGTGGAAACAGGTAATTCGGAAGGAATTAATTTAAAAACAAAATCATCCTCTACTTTCCACTGAGGATATTTATTGGGCTCTGATAAAATCTTAGAGCGAAAATCATCGAACCAATGATCAATTCGGTCCTTGTCGACTTCCAGATAAGAAAGTTGTGGTTTTTCGGTGATAGACTCATTCGTAAACATGCGACTTAGTGCATCTGGGACGATATGAGAAGTTCCTTTCCGATGGATAAGATCAAAATCATGCTGACGTAAACGCATTGCCCAACTCGCAAGTTTGCCAGAAGGATTACTAATGTTTTTTAACCACAACAGGGAATGATGGTCGGTAATTACCTGAAATTTGACTCCTTCGATATAGGGACGAAATTTTTCAATAGCGAAAATTACGGCTAAACATTCTCTCTCGGTGACAGAGTAGTTTCGTTCAGCCTTAGATAAGGTACGACTAGCATAAGCAATAACTACATCCGAGCCATCGACGGTTTGTGTTAAGACACCTCCTAACCCAGTATCGCTAGCGTCACATTGAATAACAAAAGGTTTTAGAAAGTCAGGTTGAGTTAGAACAGGGGCAGAGATAAGAGCCTCTTTAATTAAAATAAAGGAGTTTTTAGCGGAATCAGTCCAGTCTACCGACTGTTTCTTCTTTTTATCTTTTAATAGGTCATTTATAGGAGAGACAAGAGTCGAGAAATTATTTATAAATCGCCTGTACCAAGAGCACATTCCAACAAATCTTTTAACTTCCGTAAAAGTTTTTGGACGGGGATAATTAATCATGGCAGAGACTTTTTCCGGATCAGTCCTTAAAAGATTATCACCTACTATATAACCCAGAAATTTTAATTCAGACTTGAAAAATTCACACTTATCAACATTGATAGTTAAATTGGCCTCTTTTAACTTATCTTTAACCTCAGATAATAATTTAATATGTTCTTCGAAATTATCGGAACAAATGATGATGTCGTCAAGATAACAAAATATGTTCGGTTCATATTTAGGACCAAAAATTGCATCGACTAATCTCTGTTGAGTTTGAGCCGAATTACATAATCCAAAAGGCATGACAGTAAATTGAAAGGAACCTCTACCGATGACACTGAAAGCAGTTTTTTCTCTCGAAGAGGGATCTAAAGGTATTTGCCAGAAAGCTTTTCTCAAGTCAACGGAACTTATAAATTTGGTACCTTTCAGTAACGACAGGATCCTATCAATATTAGGCAAAGGGTAAGAGTCTCGTTTAGTTACCTCATTGAGAGCTCTACCATCGAAACAAAAGCGGTACTCGCCGTTATTTTTCTTGACTACTAGCACCGGTGAACACCACGGACTATTAGAAGGTTCAATAACACCTAAACTAAGCATTTCGTCTAATTCTTCGTTGAGAATTTTGGACATATAGGGAGACATGGGAAACGGGCGTTTTTTGAAAGGTTTCGCGTCTCCAGTATCAATATTCATTTGGATTTTATCCGTGTGGTCTAATCCATTTATATTGCTAACTTGGGAGAAAGATTCGATAGTACTAGTCGCGACATATCTTTGAGTGGGGTTTAAATGATCGATAGTACATAAAGATATTTCATCGAGCTCATTATCGATATCGGTAAAAGTTTGTGGATCATTATCGCCGGTAAGCCAAGTATTTTTAGAAAAACCTATTATAAGAGAGAAAGTCTTAACGAAATTGCTACCGAGGATAAAGGTATAAGGTAACGTAGGTACGATTAGTGCTTTGATGACATGACAAACATCGTTAGCTAAGATAGGGAGATCGACTACACCGGTAACAGAACGATTAGAGCCGTCAGCTAATGAAACATTTTGATGTTGAGATGGATCAACAGATAAGTTGTTGGATTCAAGGAATTTAATGCCTTTTGCGCCAACAATAGTTATAGAACAACCAGTATCTAGAAGGACTGTAAAAGTTCTCGAGAAAATTGAGACAGAAATATGCGGCCTAGAATCGCAAATTTTATTAATTAGCACCGGGGCGGCAATTTTCGTAACACTATTACGATAAAAATATTTGACGGTCTTTAACCACTGATTCTATTTATTTTGAATTTTAACGTCGGATTTATTAGGACGAAAAGTTAACGAGATTGCACCGACAGAACAAACTCGACGAACTAGTTTTTTGAAGGCATGCGGCATTTTTTACAGGTATGGACAGTCACATTAGGATTACCACACTTGTAACAGAACTTGTGCTGTCGTTCCTTTTTACAGACGGGATAGATATGACCTGTTTTCTGACAATTCCAACAGGTAGCTACTTTCGAAGTGTTTTTATCATTCGAATTAGATGAATTAGATACGTGATTAGAGGTAGATGGAGGCGATATGGCATTTGAGGCATTGTTGTGAGAATGACGCTTCGACTGCGGAGTATCAGTCTCGACAACAGAGATTTTAGAATTTTGGAAGAACTTGGCCGACAATGAAGGGTTAGCATCTTCCAACTTCTTAACAATTTGAGTTAGTTCACTCACGGTATTAATGTCTTTTAAAATGACATGAGGAATATACTCAGGTAAGATATTTTTACGAATAATCCTTAACTTTGTGGATTCGGATGCTTCGCGAGATAAACGATTAAAAAGGGATAGCATTTGCGCGGCGAAAATTACGATAGGCTCGCTACGTTTTTGTTTGCGACCTTTGATTTGATCCCAAAGATCTTCGTCGAAATCGGGAGATAAAAAAGTGGATTTAAGAACTTCAACAAGTCCATCCCAAGAACTTATTGAGGACTTAATACTGCGAAACCACACCGCGGCATCGCCAGAGAAAAATTCAATAGCCGAATTAAATAAAATATCTTTCGGGACATTACGGGACTCAGATAACTCATTAACTCGTTCAATAAAATCAAACACAGTCTTGGGATCACCATTAAATTTAACATTCCATTTAAATATGGAATATTGGGAGATATTTGAATCGGGAGTCGAAACATGTATTATCTGCGGAGCAGCAGGAGAGACATACTCGACAGAAGAAGGACTAGAAGCTAAAGGAATGACTTTATCATTCATCTCTTGCTCCAATAACAAACAGGTAGCATTAGATTCATTTAGAAAAGAAATAGATTCCTCAGAATCGGGCTCGGGAATAGGGAGACGATCTATTCTACCTAACAAATGAATAAGTCGTGATTTGACTTGGCGAAAACAAGAATCTGTTGAAGAACCTTCAAACTCTTCAACTAACTTTGAAATCTTATCGATAGAATTTTTAATAGCAGTCTTTTCGTTATCATAATCTAAGGTATTTAAAGATAATTGATTGCTGTTGTCCCTAACTAACAATCTCTTGAGGATTTTCCTTCTTTCTTTTATTTCTCTACTCGTAACAGTTCCTCTGATTTTTAACTCATAATTAGTTTCCTCTGAAGTAAGAAAATTGACTTCAAAATTATTCATTTTTTAATTTAAGTCTACAGGTAATAAAAAAATATGTTGTTGTTTGTTTGGGTTTATATGACTGCGGACACTAAATCCATTCGCCAATCTTACAATTTTTACTCATTTTTTCATTAGTCATTGTTTCTTATACAATCTTATCCTAAATCTATTACTAAGTAGTATTTATCTCTAATACATAGTCTTTTTTTTTTTTTAATTTGTTTCTAGTTTTTTTTTTCTATCAGGTGCTTTTTAGTTATTTATAATTATAAAATAGGTGTTGAGGTCCTCAGAGTTCCACAGCAAACTCTTCTGCAGCTATCTACTTAATTCAATAGCTACTTTACTGTGGACTGTCCAAGTTCCTCATTTTTTTTTTTTATTTATTTTTTTTTTTTTATTTATTAATTTTTTTTTTTATTATTATTATTTTTTTTTTATTTTTTTTATTTTCTTTTTTTTTTTTTTTTTCATTTTCTTTTTTTTTTTTTTTTCAACAAATTACAAAGAATTACTTACTCTATATTTACAATTACAATTTGAGTTTAATATCTAAAACATGTTTATACAATAATCTATATAAAACCTCATTGTTTTCTAATGTTAATAAATAATTTAAATTAATGGGATGGTGGACATCGGTAAAAGAATACAGCGAATTTAAAAAATTATTAATCTTATTAGATATAAGAGAACAGTCCAAAATCTTATGTTGTAGGTTACCTATCTGACCACAAGTACATTGTGGACTATCAGCTAGGTTCATTTTAAACATATATGATGGTGTAAGACAGTGGTTAAATCTCATTCTGCATATAGTTCTTGTCATATCCTTTGTCGACTCCATTTTAGAAAACCAAGATTTATCCGTAATATAGTTTCTGATTGCTTTGTAATGGTTTCCTGTATTTATATTCTCATTAATATACCTTTCTTTCCATTCTTTCTTAAGCTCTTTGTATATGTCTGATTCTATATCTCTAGACGTACAAAGATAATGAGTTAATACTCCTTGTGTAACCGCGTTTTTTGCCAATTCATCTACTATTTCATTTCCAGTTATTCCACAGTGGCTTTTAATCCATGCCAACTTAACAGTTTTGCCTTGTTGCTGAAGTTCTTTAATTTTATTTATTATATATAATTCAATGTAATTTACTTTTGATTTAGGATTTATGGCACCAATTTTACTTAAAGAACTTTTGCTGTCACTATAAATTATAAACTTTGAATGATTTATATTAGATAAATATTTTAGTGCTTCCACTATAGCTATTAATTCAGCTGTGTATATACTCATGATGGAATTGAGTTTAAACATTTTACTGTTTTTATTATTGTTATCCCAGTATGCACATCCCACACCTTCGATACTTTTGGATGCATCTGTATATAGCATATAATAACCTTTGAACAATTGTGAACTGTCAGATATAAACATTAATTTTCTTAAAGATAAAGGTAAATTGCTGTAATCCCTTAAGAAGTATACCTGAACTTGTTCCAGAGTATTAAAGTCAATATTGTAATTTGGGTTTAAGTCATATTTATATAGTTGTTTATCATATATTGTCATTTTTGAATAGAAATCTACTATATTTAGAGTTTTCTTTTTTATCCAATATTTTTCTGTTAAGTCTGCTAAGAACAGCTGGTGTATTTTGGATATTAAACTTGACTTTGTCTCGTACAATCTAACTAAAAGTCTGACGCCAAGTTTTTTTCGTCTTATATCCATTGGCATTTCACAGCATTCGACTTGTAGGTTACTAATGGGTGTACTTCTTAGGGCTCCTATACACAATCTAAGGCATTTATTAACGATTTTGTCTATTTTGTTTAAATGACACTGTGATGCGTCACTGTATAATATTGATCCATAGTCGATAATAAATAAAAAAAAAAAATATAAAAATAGTCAAATATACCAAAGAAAGATCAGGTTTCATTATAAAATTTATACATAAATCTGGAGAACTTTTGTAGTGTGTTTACCAGACGGAACGAAAGAAGAAAATAAGGAATACTGAGATAGAGATAAAGCAAATAGAAGAAGAAATAAATAGAAATAGAACACGGAAGCTGATCGGGGTTCTCGTAGCTTCGCGTTCTATAAATGTGAAAGACAAGCAAAGGCAACGGACAAAGAAAAAAACAAAAGGATATAAACTTTGATCAGATAAAAGGCATATATCGAGCACAGTTTAATTAAATCTTGCCCAAGTACTTTCGATCCCTAGATCATCTTCAGGGGCATCTGAAATAAGCCAAGAAACGTTTTTTATAACCAAAGAAATTGATTAACTTCGATAAAAACTCGAAGTTTATGGTTGAAAAAAGGTTTTTATGTGATTAACGTTTATAGACTTACTTCGTCAATTGTGGCCTATCCGGCAAGAACAAGATGTCATAAACATATAAATGTACATTACACTACACTACAAATGGACAAACAAACACTTTAAAATAATTTAAGGAAGGCTACATTACTTGAAGAAGCCGGAGACAGAATGGCTCCTGATCTAACGGAAATGTTGGGGTGACATGTGACAAATGACAACTTGGATGAGCAGTCACAATCATAGATATGTGATCTGCACCTTTTACAATTCTATGAAACTAAGTTTTGACCGAAAGTCCAACTGACACTACTATAGGAGGTCACTGATGAAATATGAAATTATATAGAATATTTTTTAAGTAGATTGAATAATCCAGATCTCACACTCAAACATGTCTGTAATAATTAAGGTGTTAGTTTGAGAGCAACTGAAATAGACGAAAAGTAAGAATGCAAGAAGCGGACTAAACAATATGTTAGACAGTGGGTGGTTGACTACAATAAAATGGTCTACCAAGCACTATCTGTAATGTAGAAAGGAAGAGATCTGACTATGTAATTAAAATACTAATAATTGAAAATCAAAATGGAAAGCAAAGTATATAAATGGGGTGTAATCCAAGTAGTTCAGTTGAACCCACAGTCAATGGTATAACTATAAAATTACTATGGATGTGCTCAGTGCAGGAAGTCTAAACAGTCGAGCTGGGTCCCCTACGAGGTGAAGCTGTAATAAAGTTTTTAAAAATAGGTTTAAATTTAGTACAATTTAAATTAATTTGAGTATTAAGACAGTGAGAGTTTTCATTTGTTTCCCTTGTAATTTCCAAATCTTCCAATAAATCCAACTCCATATAGTTCTTCTTTCTACTAATGTCATGTAAGATAGATGAACCAGTGTTGATGTTAAAATTGTGTTTACTGGATAATAAGTGTTGACCAAAACTTGAAGAGTTTGGTCTTTTCAAATGTTCTGAAACTCTAGTGGATAACTTTCTAATGGTTCTACCTACATAAGAGGCATCACAATCATCACATTTTAATTTGTAAATACCACTTTTGTCAAGTGTGTTCATCCTATCTTTGGTGTTGATTAAGAAGGAACCTAAGGTGTTGTGTGACTTGAAGGAAATTTTGATGTTATCGATTGTAGAAGTAAAAAGTTTAGATATTTTATTGGAAATGCTGCTAATGTAGGTGAAGGAGAAATATCTGGTGTTATTTGAAGCAGTAGGTTGAAGAAAACATTGTGATGAATATGCAAGCTTTTCTGCAATTTTTAGTTTAGCTCTATTTAGAAGCTTATAGATAATGTTAGGATCATAACCATTATTGAAAGCAATTTGTTTAAGAGTATTAAGTTCTGAATTAAAATTATCATCAGAAAGTGGAAATTTGAGTAACCTATGAATGTAACTGTTGAAAGCAGCCATTTTATGTTGGGTTGGATGATAAGATGTATCATGTATAACATGATCTGTTTGGGTAGGTTTTCTGTAAATATTGTACTCTAAAGAATCTTTATTACGGGAAATAGTCATATCCAAGAAGTTCAACTTTTTATCAGATTCTGGTTCCAGAGTAAAAGAGATGTTGGGATGGAGGTTATTAAGATCATCCAGAATCTGTAAAGCATCATCTTGGGTTCCCTGTATGAGAGCTATACAATCATCAACATACCTTGACCAAAAAACTATTTTGTTGTTGTTGTTAACAAACTTCTGTTCTAAGCTGTCTAAGAAAATGTCAGCCAGAAAAGGTGAGAGTGGAGATCCCATTGCTAAACCTGTTGGTTGTTTATATATTTTTTGATTGAATTGAAAGAAGTCCTGATCCAGACAGAATTTAAGTATAGTTAAGATAGCATCTTTGTCTTTTGCCGATATGTTGCAATTGTCTAGAAGATTGTGTACTAAAGGTAATGTTTCATCTCTTGGTACAGAAGTAAACAGATTGGAAACATCAAAAGAAACTAAATAAAAACCCTCTTCTATCCTAATGTTATTTAACCGTTCTATTAGATCTAAAGAATTTTTGATGGAGAACTTAGGTTTAAAATTAGTGAGAGACTGAATTGTGTTATAAATAAACTCTGATAAAATAGAAACTGGAGTGTTACAAAAACTTACTACAGGCCTTATGGGACAATTGTGTTTATGGATTTTAGGAAGTCCATATAACCTAGGTGTTATAGGATTAGATACAATTAATTTTCTGTTGTTATATTTAGTAATAGTATCATTAAACAATTTGACCATTGCTTTTGTTTTATAGACTTATTTAAATTGTACTAAATTTAAACCTATTTTTAAAAACTTTATTACAGCTTCACCTCGTAGGGGACCCAGCTCGACTGTTTAGACTTCCTGCACTGAGCACATCCATAGTAATTTTATAGTTATACCATTGACTGTGGGTTCAACTGAACTACTTGGATTACACCCCATTTATATACTTTGCTTTCCATTTTGATTTTCAATTATTAGTATTTTAATTACATAGTCAGATCTCTTCCTTTCTACATTACAGATAGTGCTTGGTAGACCATTTTATTGTAGTCAACCACCCACTGTCTAACATATTGTTTAGTCCGCTTCTTGCATTCTTACTTTTCGTCTATTTCAGTTGCTCTCAAACTAACACCTTAATTATTACAGACATGTTTGAGTGTGAGATCTGGATTATTCAATCTACTTAAAAAATATTCTATATAATTTCATATTTCATCAGTGACCTCCTATAGTAGTGTCAGTTGGACTTTCGGTCAAAACTTAGTTTCATAGAATTGTAAAAGGTGCAGATCACATATCTATGATTGTGACTGCTCATCCAAGTTGTCATTTGTCACATGTCACCCCAACATTTCCGTTAGATCAGGAGCCATTCTGTCTCCGGCTTCTTCAAGTAATGTAGCCTTCCTTAAATTATTTTAAAGTGTTTGTTTGTCCATTTGTAGTGTAGTGTAATGTACATTTATATGTTTATGACATCTTGTTCTTGCCGGATAGGCCACAATTGACGAAGTAAGTCTATAAACGTTAATCACATAAAAACCTTTTTTCAACCATAAACTTCGAGTTTTTATCGAAGTTAATCAATTTCTTTGGTTATAAAAAACGTTTCTTGGCTTATTTCAGATGCCCCTGAAGATGATCTAGGGATCGAAAGTACTTGGGCAAGATTTAATTAAACTGTGCTCGATATATGCCTTTTATCTGATCAAAGTTCATTTATTCGAGCATTCAACCTTATATTTAAAAGGATATAAGCCCCACGCTTTGGGCGGCATAAAAATATGTGTAACCTCGGAAACCTTTTTTGGATGGTACTAGAAAGGTCACCAATTGAGACACTGCGGACGGCAGCCAGATGGTTGGTGGAGAGCGAGTCGTGGGTTCGAAACTAGCTTTTGGAACCAGGAATGGGTCCAACGGACGAAATAAGCAAAGATACGATAAGAGATATTAGAAAAGACACAGAAATGAACAAAAAGATAGATGGGTAAAATTACCAAAGAAAAGATAAGATAGGGAACAGGGCGCCACTTAATTTTTTGGGGTTTAAGGAGAAAATTAAGAAACCTTAGAAAAGAAAAGAGATAAGGAAAGATATTTAGGTTCTGAGACCAAACCCAAGAAAAGATATCACAGTTAATTATTGAATAAATTTGGTCAACACTCTACATAAACAAAAAATAAATATATAAGGTATAACACTTACTCACCTACGAAACTTGATAAGCCTGATCTTTCTACTGGTCAAAGGTATAGTTATATTTAAACGTAAAAAGCAAATATATCAGGGAACTTTGTTAGGAGTCGACAAATAAAATACATACGTAAAACAATAACAATATATTAAACAACAACAAAATTACGACGCTGCTGAATGCAACACAAGTAATAAAAATACACAAACAACTATAAAATGGTGGTATACATATAAAAATAGGCAGAAATATAATTCGAAAATATCTTTACAAAGATATAAGTATAACACAAGCATGCACAAATAAAGTTTTGGCGTATCTCGAGATATTATAGCAAATAAAATTTAATACAAATTATAACAAACACAAAAGGTAACAAAAATTAATAAAATTTAAATTTACAAAAAAACAAAAAAGTTTACTGACGTGAAAACATAAAAATTTAACCAAACCGCACTTGATTAAGTCGATTATTTGGTTCGTAACTAAAAAAAATATAGAATGTTCTTTAATTGACTGCAAAATTCAGTAGCTACTCTCAATTACATTTGAAGACATGTATGATTGTTCGATACGTCCAGATAATGGGAGATGATATGATGCTATACCATGTTACTTGCCCAGATAGGTGGAGATATTAAAATTATGTCACTTACAGTAATTATTCCTGAAGGCTGCTGCTTTAATTCACTGAAGTTAATACTGTACTGGTATTAAACACTGAATTTATTTACCCTTGAAGGTGCTTTACAACTATACTTAAACTAATATAGTGTAAGATAAAAAAACTCTAATAAGCCAGTGTATACACACTTATAAAGAAAATGCACAGAGACGGTAAGGTAGCAGATACGATATTGTGAACTAAGCGTCTTAACTTGACGGATGCCCACCGATAAGTTGTTTTCTCTACGAGTGCCCACCGAGAAGTGACTTGGTTCCTCTAAAATTTTACCAAATTACCCCAGAAAAAGAAGGGATATCTCCCCTCAAAAATCATAGGCCAGTTGTATGTATTTCTGAGAAGATAAGGTTATAACTAACATTAAACATAACGGTATACTTCTACCTACAAACGTGATGGAATATCAAATCTGCTAGATTAGATTTTTCCCGAGATTGGTTCTTTACAGAAAAATTACTATACGAGTCTTCGGAATATTTACAAATCTATCATAAAAGACCCGGATTAAGACGGAAAGGATTAAAAACCTTTCGGACGCAAGGAAATTCCGGGCATTCAATAAAATTTTGAAGACGGTAAACAGAACATAAGCGTATCGTCAAGGGGGTAAAAGGAATAAAAATAATTAATATTTTAATTATATAAAAAAATGTTACAGAGCATATGCGAGATACTGGGTATAGATGAAGCCCAACGGCGTCCAGAAGTAAGAGTGGAAAATTTTTATAAAAGGACTGTTCTTACTGTCACTATAAAAAAAAGAACAGCTTATGTATGCTCTCATTGTCAAAAACCAATTTGCTTGGAATGTGCGAAAAGATTTGTTTGGAGTGCGCTACACTCTACCAACTTTAGTGACTGTCAGTTTTTTTTGTGTTTATTTTTTTTATTTTAATGTTTCTTACTCTTTGCTTAAACCGATTATAAATTTTTATCAAGAATCTTTAATTTGTTTTATTTTTATGACACTTTTTTCAGGCGTAAAAATGTACACAAAAAATCGATCCATTCTTGTGATAATGTTTTTTATTTTAATAAATACAGATAAACTATATTAATTATTGTGTTTTTTAAATAACTAATACTTTCAGTAAGTTATCACAATATTTTATTGCATTAAAATATTTAACAAAAATAAATATCCACTAAAATGTTAAACCCGTCTGTCAGGCGGTCAATTAGTGTTTACGCCATTAATTTAAGATATTAGAAATACTTAAGGGTTAAATATGTTGACTTTTTACGAATTAGTCATTTGTTTAAACAATTATTACGACTAGTTAAGAGTAACTTTACTTTTAGTTAATATTTCATCATCTTTTGTATAAGAAATTAAAACATGCTTTAATTTTTAATACTGAATCGGCGAGCGCATTTAATTTGTAGATACATTATTTGACTACTAAATTCAGTACAGTAATAATTGACTGCTTATTGAAAATTTTCTCAAGCTTTTGCTCACTCAAGGTCGTAATATCCTGATAAACAATTGAAAAATCGATAAAAGCTGACTTATCAAAAATAAATTACAAACTTTAATCATAGGCGTGGCCATTTTTTTTAGTCTGGGTTTCAATGCCCATTTCCACCCCCTATTTTTTTTTTAAATTTCCAACAATAATATTTTTATATACGAAAAACCGTTTAGAATTTTTTAAAATAATTTTTTAAATTCAAAATATATTTTGACTGTGTTTATACTAAAATATTGGGCGAGTATCGGGTGGTCACATATATAATAAAATACCTACATTAAAGATTCAAATTGACATTAAAAATTTATTAAAACAACTCATTACAACTACACTATCTTGCTGTATATCTATATATACAGCAGTAGGAATCGATCCAACTCTTGACTGTTGAAATGTTGAGCTTTGTGAACGCGTTGGTCGACACTATTTTCATCTCGTTTAATACTTATGTCAGGTCATATTTCGTTTCGTCATGGGTACTGATATCACGGGATAAGATTTACTATATAATAAGGAAAACATGTGCAATAATATAAACACCCGCTGGTTTCGATGTGATCCACACTTTTTGTTTCTTTTTTTTTGTTTTGATGTAATTAAAAAAAATAAAAGCAGCTAGTACCTAAAGCCAATAAAACAAATGAACGTCGTAACAACCATATATATGGTGGTCCACCAAAATTATCCACCCAGGTTTTCTTTTTATTCATTAAAAAAATAATAATAATAAAAAAACGCTCGGAATCTTAAATAAAAAGTGGTATCATGTGACATTTTAAAAGTTATTTATTTTTTAACGATACTTTTTAACGATAAATACACGTTATAACATAAAGTAAATATAAATATTTACTATTTAATATAAAAACAATGTATCACGTAAAATAAAGATGATTAACAGCAATTTAAATAGAATTATTTATAGTCACTAAGTTTAAATAGCAGCCAAAAAGAAAATATCGCCAATGTTGAAGTGCCCCAGGCCAACAGGAGAACCAGTGAAAACCGAGACGATTCGACTACTCGAAAAAACAGTCAACTTTAGCCATATTTTGGACTATAAGTAACGGTTTCTTAAAAATAAAAATTATATCATCATAAAATATAGGCCTATAGCTATTGAATGGCACCAATTTTAATTCTTATTTGTTATAAACACATCAGCTTTGATTTTTTAAAGAAATTAAGCTTAATTAATTAAGGTTTGAATTTCCTAAAATCCATTGCAAACTTGGTGTGGAGCGGATGTTCAAACAACAGTATTTTTGTATAGAGCGTATATAAGATCAATAATTGATTATGGTTGTACACTTTATGGAACAGCTAATAAAACTAACGTACGTAAACTGGATATTATACAAAACAAAGCACTAAGAATGTGTATGGAAGCAATGAAATCCACACCTCTCGAACGCCTAAGAGCGGAAGCAAACGAACCTCTCTTAGGACTCAGAAAACCATTTATAGCAGAAAAAATGATGGTTAAATTACAAACGACAGGATCACATATCATTATCAATAGAATATGATTTAACTAATCCTTTCTGGAGAATCAAAAACTCTCCTCTTATTTACGAAGGACTAAGAAGTGTGACTCCACACTAAACAACACAAATATAATTCGATTACATTAGCTTAATTTGTTCTACGTGGTGTAAATCTTCCTGATTACTCTGAATTAGCATCATTATAATAATACAGTTATACGCCAAATTTTGGCGGAACATCAAAACTTTCACGCAATTTATGCCGATGGGTCAAAAAATACTGATGACACAGGTTGCGCGTTTACAACTGAAGCTAGAGCAATACAAAAGGCATTAGAATATGTACAACAGGAAGATTACCAAAATGCCATTATTTTTATAGACTCGCTTACAGTTTTAAAAAATTTGAATTCCAATACATCCAATCACATTATATTTAAAATTAAAAATATACCTAAAAATTTACAAGATCTTAATACCAAACAATGAAGTCGTAGATAACATTTCCAAAGAAAGCATACAAATGTGAGAAGATACAAATTGTAAGTCAATACAAGAACATATAAATTTATCAAGACAAAAAATGTTGAAGAAGTAAAGATACTTTTGGCAAGAGTACCATTTGACAAATCCAAGTAGATATACAAAAACAGAAATCAAATTGAAAAGAAATCCTTGGTACAACAAATATGATTACAACCATAGAACCCCACAGAAAATCGTCTGGCGGAGTTAAATCGCACTATCTTGGAGACCAATTCACGGGTCCGAAACGTAAAACTGTGAGGTAACCAAACGTTTCTTTTATAAATCAATTATGACACGAGCTGTCGGACATATTGCGTCGCCTTGTTAAAACCCCAGCTCCTGCACATCACGGTTTTTCAAATAAGGAAAAAAAGTCAGTAGTCATAGCTATATAACGGTTACCATTGACTGTAACATTCTGGCCAGAATCATTTTTGAAGAAATAGGGACCAATGATTCCACCAGCCCACAAAGCACACCAAACAGTTTTATGGATGTAATGGTGTCTTTGTTAAGACACCATTACGTCTGTGTCTTAACATACACTTGAGGATTATCTTTACTCCAAATACGGCATTTTTGTTTGCTGACACAGTCATTCAACCAAAAGTGAGCTTCATCGCTAAACAATCTCGTTGGGCCCATTCACAGAATCTACCCGTTGCTAGGTGATCGTGTAACTTTAATTTTTGCAAGAGTTGGATTTTGTAAGCACGCAAACCAAGATATTTCAAGCGAAAATTCAACTATAAAGCATCTTTATTTTACTCCTCATTTTTTTCCTAAATGTGTATACCCACACCATCCGAGGTCTACCTTGTGTTGTCAACACAAAAATGCCCTGATGCCCTGGGCTATAAGAGGGTAATCCCTGTAAAATACTTTTATTAAAATAATATAATTAATGATTTTGGCTGCATGGGATTCCTCTCTAATGCCAATTAAGAAAAACAAAAAAAAAGTGATTTGAATATGCAATAAATATATTTTTATAAAATTAGCTTATGCAGGAAAAACAAGTGAATTTCTTTCTGTTTTATATCAAACTAAAAACAAAATAGAAACATAAAATTTAAATTATTACATTCAGGGGTATAGAAGTAAAATGAATTAATAAATTTAACTTTATGTTTACCATTACTAGAAATGTCGGTCCTATATAGCTTTTGTATGTGTGCATGTTTACAGCAAAAAAACCATAAAAAAGGAAATATTGAAAGGATATTTCACATAAAATACGCAGAAGTGAGATGTGCGAGTGATTTATCACGATAAAGAAGAAGCTGAGAACGAGAACGTGTGAATGGGAGTGTGCTTGGAGTGGGAATATATCATTGAAACTAGTGGTCGAAAATAGTGGTCGTGAAAGAATGCAACATCTGTTATACAGTAGCGCACCTAGAATTTGCCTCTGAAGGGGGGTTTTGGTTGGTCACCGAAATTTTTTTATGATATTACCTCCATTTTGAGTCCTTAAAATGTGTGAGTAACAGTGTCGGAATAGGGTCCTGGGATGGGGGTTTTAACCCCCAAAACCCCCCCTGGGTGCGCCACTGCTGTTATATGAATTTACGATCAAATTCTTTGTATTGTGGTGTACAAACAACGAATTCGATTTGTTAGGATTTTATTTCTGTTTTAGTATTCTCCTCTAATCAATATTTTCGGCAACGCTTCTTTCAATCGATGCGTAAAACTCTTCTCTTTGCCATATTTGAAAGGTCCAAATGGATACGCCAGACATTTATTGCAAATCCCGTCTCATCTGTCTTGTACGTTCCAGGAACCCCTTTTTTATTTAGAATTTTGATTGTATCTGGCAGAAGTGATTAACTATACTAAAATACATGATTAAATATTGTTAAATATGCACACACACACACACACATATATATATATATATATATATATATATATATATATATATATATATATATATATATATATATATATATATATATATATATATATATATGTATATATTTATATATATATATATATATATATATATATATATATATATATATATATATATATATATATATATATATATATATATATATATATATATATACAGGGTGGTCCTTAAGTAATTGTACAAACGAAAACCGTAAATTCTACACTTTAAAATATTACGGTTTAAGTCAACTTTCTTTAATAAAATGTTGATATTAAGAAAGATACAGGGTGTTAAAGTTAAAATTTAAAATTCTATTTTTCGCTATAACTTTCATGTTTGTAAAGATTTATGCATAAAAATTTACAACTGGGTACTTTGAAATATGAGAAATTATAATTTGATGCACACTTTGATGTAGCTGATAGAGGGCGCCACATATGCCACATATGTGGCATACATTTGCACTTAACTTTTTTGCTCTTTGAGTTACCTGTATCTATGATAAAAAATATTAAAGATACATTATTTTAACAAAAAAAAGGTATACTTGTTAATAACTTTAAAACTTAACAGTTTTCGGGATAATCGCATTTTAAAAATCAGCTGCATAATTCTGATTTAAGGTAATTACTCCAGTCAACGAAGGAAAAATAGACAAAAACATTAATAAATCTAAATTTTGGTATAAAATACCTTTAACTAAAGTTAATAGTTAACGAAATATTAAATAAAATAAATATATCAGCAGGAAAATTAATATGACAAAAACAGAATAATAGGATTTTACATCAAACATTTTACGTTTTATGTTAAATTAAAGTCATAATCAAAACATTTTGTTTACAAACCAAATTAAGAAATAGTTAAACTAAATAACATAACTTTTTGTCAAAGTAAGTGTTCGATATGTCCACCATTTTCTTTAATTCATTTTTCAATATATTACATAAAAGATCGTCTCATATTAAATAGCATCATTGGTTCTAAAGAAACTGCTGCAGTATTTATTTCTTCCCATAGTTGGTTGCGAATGTTTATGGGATTCTTATAGACACGTTGTTTTAATACGCCCCATACACCAAAATCAAGCGGATTAAATTCTGGGCTACGTGGTGGCTATAATGTATAATGGATGAATATATTCTTTTGGATACATATCCAAACCTTGTGGTATATTATGGAACTACATCTTATTTGTCGCACAGGTTAAATAATGTATTAAACTGTGATGTATCTGATTCATTGGTTACGTATATAAACACGGAATAACCTATCGATGACATTACTTATTTATATGATTACGTTACAGCTTACGAGTAACTATAATTACATCTCGAACAAATGGTCTATTATGATTAACTAACGAACTAATATTATGCTGAACTAAATTAACTATGTGTTTACTATATTTATAACAATATCGGTTATTAGGCCAACGATGATGTTTTTGTAAAAATGCTGAGTCTTTAAGGTTAGGTTGATAGCAAAAGTATTATGAAACAAGACACATATATGTGTTATTCAATACTTGTGCTTTAGTTTCTAATTGTCAAATAATAAGTATTCTTTTGGAATTTTTTATAA
The DNA here is from genome assembly GCF_040954645.1 of Diabrotica undecimpunctata. NCBI lineage: Eukaryota > Metazoa > Arthropoda > Insecta > Coleoptera > Chrysomelidae > Diabrotica > Diabrotica undecimpunctata. The sequence continues at coordinate 353,735 of NW_027311926.1, read as the reverse complement.
ATTAAATAATTATATCAATATCTCACTACATTGCCAAGGAATATGACTGCCACGATCAATCCAACGTTCAGAACAGTTATATTTAAGTATGTTCTCACTGCCTTCTCTATAGAATGTGGTGGTGTACCATCTTATATAAACCACATATTTTGGGTTTTCAGCATTTTACAATAGGGAAAAAGTAATACAACGCCAGTAGGTATAGAAACTTAAGAAGCGATAGAAAAGGGAAATTGTAAACATGATGACGGCCAACGTCTGAATACGGACACGGCACATAAAGAAGAAGATGAAGAATATTTTCTTCAATAAGACATTTAGCAGCCATAACAAAAATTTTGTAATATTACATTATCATCTTTGAGTTGTTGTAATAAGAATAAACTGTGAATTATGCTTATCTACAGGTATTCAGTGCTTTACCGCACAAATATTACAACTAAGAATTATTATGCAGCTGACTTATAAAATGCGAATATCTCGAAAACGGTTAAATTTTGAGGTTACTAACAAGTATACCTTTACCTTGTAAAAATAATGTATCTTTAATATTTTTTAACACAAATAGAGCTAACTTAAAGAGCAAAAAAGTAAAACGCAAATCTATGCCACACATGTGGCATATGTGGCGCCCTCTATCAGTTACATTAAAGTTTGTATAAAATTATATTGTATTCTGCTTTAAAGCATCCAATTATAAACTTTTGTCCAAAAATATTTACAAACGTAAAAGTTATAGCGAAAAATAGAATTTTAAATTTCCACTTTAACACCCTGTATCTTTCTTAATATTAACATTTTATTAAAGCAAGTTGGCTTAAATCGTAATATTTTAAAGCGTAGAATTTACGGTTTTCATTTGTACAATTACTTAAGGACCACCCTGTATATATATATATATATATATACATACATCTAGCGGTTAATGTAAGCTCCGTTCTAAAACGGTATTATATAAACTCCAGTAGAATATACACCATGTATATTATTATCTAAGTAGCGCTTTATATAGACTCCGACCAACATGTAGGATTAAGTGGACTCCACAACAGGATAAACCATTTTTGGGATCCGTATTTACCATTATGCGTACACTTCTAATCTCCTGAGATGTTGCCAATTGTTGTATTAGTAGTAGATTTTCAAATTTTACAGCTGGTACATTTTGGAACTTGAAATTTATTTAAATATCCATCAATTTAGTCATGGAGGAATTTCAAGATTATTTGGCTAATGTAGTTAAATATAAATCGTTAACCGACACATAACTTTATTTTACTTTTTACTTTTAATAAACAAGGCGGTAATTTATATTACTTGTTTTATATATTTATAAACATAACAAAGTGTCTATTATACACATGGAAAAGTTAAGTTTCCATTTTTATTGATTAGTATTTTTTATTAAAAAGGATTGTCACTAAAACATTTAGTTCATAAATGTACGTACATCGGATAGAGTAATCGTGTAACAGTTTATGAAAGTAGTAGCCCCTTCGGTAGGATTATAATGTTTGTTACCCTATTAGTTAAAGAAAACTCAAACAACAGAGAGATCTTTGTAATTTTTGGATTACTGCAGTTTATGACATGCAATGCTTGTTTTATAGCGTAGTTGAATTTAAACTACAATAATTTATAAATCAATCTTTAATAACATACTTTTTTACTGTCTGATTTCATTAAATATGCCGATTTTTAATTAAAACATTTAATGCATTAAAGTCGCGTAGAGATTTTCACTAAACATTTAATTTTAAAGCTATTATTATAATAGTCCAAAAAAAGTATATAAGTCTAGGGAATTCAATATCCCACTAGGGATTTGTTTTATAGATTATCGTAAAGCGTTCGAGAGAGTCAAATGGATACACTTATGACTAATACTAAAAGAATTAGGTGTACAACAACACCTAATTTTGCTTATAACTGAACTTTTAAACATTTAAACTAACATTAAAAGAAGATTGAAAATCAAAACGAAATATAAGTATCTGGGAAAAATTTCTCAAACGATATTAATATTAAAAGGGACTTTAAAGAGCATCTGACAAGGCATGCTAAACCTTAAGGCGACTAAACCACACAAAATGGTTATTTGAGAAAAATTATAGCTCGTTCAAGAAAGAATTGTAAATATATAACATTAATGTAGATTAAGAAGAATCGCTGAAGAAAAAAAAACAGTAGCGGTTAGCCTAAATAAAGAAAGGCAAAAAGAAGATGTAATTTGATGTTTTGAAAAAATCTGATCCGAAAACTGTATGAAAAACATTTCATAGTATAGACATCGAGCTCGGCGGTTCCTCTGCCGTCTGGCGGCCTATATCGGAAACTTTTACTACCATTTGACTATTTGTGTACGATTTTGTGTATGGTTAAGTGGCACACCACAAAAAGTGTTTTTATTTTCTCTTTTGTTCAACAATTAAAATGTATTGCTATACTTCTAGATGTTCCAATACAATAAAGGATAATAAACATAAAGCACAGGGTACAAAATTTTATTATTTTCTATGCGCTAGTTATTATAAACACATAAGCTATACTACAATTAAAACTATGACCACTATGAAAAAAATACGGTAGACTATGACTACATTTGTGCTTTAGCACTATAGTAAGACCAAGATAAAAATCTAAATTCCTACATAATTATATTAACGAGAAGTTAATAAAACTTTTGTTCGTTACCAGTAAGAGAAAGCGCATTTCAGAAAATATTATGAAAAATGTTGTTGATATTACAATATCAGATGATAGGAATACAAAAATAAAAAACAACTTACCTTTTCAAAACAACAATCAATCACTTCATTTTATCACGAAAAATTTAAAAATTGCAATGTAATTGAACCCATTTTGCGAGCTATAGTTACATTGATACTTATGTGGCAATTAGCTGTAAAGTCATTAGTCTTTCCCGTCATGTCATATTTTCCTAATATTTTTTGTAGGCAAGCGGTTTAGTTTATGTAATATAATATCCCCAATTTGTCTCATAATATTTAGTTTTCAAAACAGCTATTACGCTAATTTGTTCACATTTTTTAAAGCTCTTTGCAGTACATTTGAAAATAAGTCGACAGTAAGATACTTTATTTACTTGTAGATTACTCCTTGTTAAATTAATTAGTTTATTGGGTAAGCCTAGTTCTGCCATGGTATTTCATAGTTTTATTCTTATGATTATATCAGTGTTTGTTTAAAATCTATAAATCACTAGTTTAATGTTTTTTTTGTATTCCCAACATTTCTCATTAACTGCCTAATAGTGAATAATTGATCAACGATTTATTAATTTTTCTAATTTCACACTAATAGTCTCCTATTTGATAGTTCACCTATTCACTCAATCGTTCCAGGTGTATTAGAAAAAATACTGTATATCCTAATAATTAATAGATATATAGCTTATATATAGCTTATATCGCTATAGTTTGTGCAGTACATTTTCTTATCCCTTTTGTGTATGGTATGCTTTTCAGCAAGTTGGTACTTGCTCTTACTTCTAAATTGACAGATCAGCTATTTAACTGCCTGTACTGAACTTTGTTCTTCATTTTGCAACTATATATAAAAATTAATAAAACTCTGACATACCGTTAATTAAAATATATGGATACCCTATACTATTCAATCAACGGAATCTATCTCTATCTAATTAGCCTTTTTCGGTCCATCTTTGGATATAGGCCTCCCCAATCCTTTTCCATTCTTCTCTGTCTATTGGTATAGTCATCCACCTAGAGCCCACGTGCTTCTTAGTATCATCTGCCCATCTCATTTGGGACCTTCCTCTGCTTCATTTATATTCCCACGGTCTCCAACTTATAAGAATTTTGTTCCATCGGTCTTCTTTTTGTCTTATATTGTGCCCGGCAAATCTCCATTTCAATTTTGCAACTTCTTGTCTAACATCCCTCACTTTTGTTTTCTCTCTTATCCACTCGTTTCTCTTTTTTTCATTTTCATTTTACATTAGTCTTATGTGCAACATTTGTCTTTCCATTTCTCTTTGGGCTTTTATGAATATGTCCATGTTTGCTTTTGTAAATGTCCACGTTTGGGAACCATAAGTTAGAACAGGGAGTACGCATTGATTGTATACTTTGGTCTTAAGATGCTGTGGATATCTTTTGTTTTTAAGAATGTAACTTAGTTTGCCAAATGCCGCCCATGCCAGTTATTATAAGGCATTCTTTTTTAGTTATCGTCTCCTGTAAGCTAACCTGTTCCCATTTTGTCTTTTCAAATACTTTTTCTTCCCATTTCTTTTTTTGTATTTGATTGAAGTTATTTATATCTCCCCCTTTTTTTAAAGCGCTTATTATTTTTTCTGTTTCTTTTCTTTGCCTTTCTTGCAATAGTTTTATTTTACATTGCTCACACTTAGTTTCTTCGTCCTCCCCTTTTGCCGTTTTTTTTTACTTTGGCTGGTCTTAATCTGAATTGTGTTAATTTCTCCTATTAGTTTGCTTGCTTTGGCTTTTTGTTCCCCCTCGATGGGTCCTTTTCCATTTAGGATATCCATTAGTTCTTTTAGTTTCCTCTGTATTCTTTCGCATTCCGTCTCCTCTTGATATCTCTCGCTTTCTCTTTCTTGTTTCTTTTCTTTCTTGAGTTTTTTATTTATCTCAAAACTGTCTCTTTTCCTCTTTTTCTTTCCTTTTATCTCTTCTTGGTCATCATCGTCGAACAGCGAGGCTGTCAGGATGCTTTCCTCCAAGTTCTGCCAGTTTGTGGTTCCTTGCTCTTCATTTTTTTCTTCTTCCTCTATGTCCACCACATCTGTGATTTCTATTGATGATTCCTCCCCTCCTGAATTTTCTTCTTTCCCTTTGTCTTTTTTGTTCATTGCTCTTAAAATGTCCTCTCCCACCAACGTTGAATGTTTTGGAGGACCTGACCTATTCATCTTCGGCTGACTCTTATGCCAGTTCAGCATCTCTTCTTCGAATTTCTTTTGTTCTTTCGCTTCGCTCAATCTGCCGTCTTGCGGCTGTTCTACCCCATTCTCGTATTCATTCATCTTCATTTCTTCCTTGTTCGTTTGCTTGTGTTCGTCATTGTCTTTTCTGTCCTTCTTTTTATGTGTAAAGTCCATGCAGTTCCCACGAGTGGGGACGTGCTATATGTCCGGCGCGGCAGTGCGCCCTTACCGCGCTAAGGCTAAGTTACTTCGGGAGGTCGCCAGGTATCCCCAAGGGATCGTTTGTGATGCTCTAACCCTCGCATCTCTCATATCTTTGGCACGATGCCTTTCACCGTGATAGTGGGGATTTTTTATCGAGCTTTACTCCTCTAGGCTTTGTTTTTTTCACGGTTGCCTCCGGACGCAGTGGCAGTCTGTATGAACAGGCTGCTTGGAGTTTCCACGTTACTGCTGCCTCCCCTGTTACATGGGAATTGGAGCAGGACGTGTGACGGAAAAGGTGACAGGTGGGGTAAACATGTAGACTACTATGAGATTTGTTGGGGGGTTGAAAGAAATTTTTTTTTTTTGTTTTTTTTTTGGATGGGCGAGATTGGAAATTGGGATTAAGTAGCCGTAGGAGAGTTGGTAGGTAGTTGTATTGCTGAAGGCAGAAGGCGTCTCAACTGCTCGCCTCGGTTGCGGCGCCTTTTAAGCGTCCAGCGGCGGTGTCCGGCGCCAACTCGGTGCACAGTCGCTGGACACTGGGACTGTTCTTGGTTTCACCGGTCGTGCTCCCATCACAATTTTTTTTTTAGGGACTACGACCCGTTACTCGGCTCTCCCACCGTCGTCGAGGTAAAAATACAGTCCCAGGGAGAGGAGGTTGGAAACTGGAGTTGAATCCTGGACACGAACACACGAACAAAAGGGACTGGATCTCACACTGCAAATTGGATCGACCATTTGAGGCCGAAGCCGGCACTGAGCACAAAACTTATGACTCTGCCTCTTAAACAACCGGAACAGGTAGAATTAGACGATTAACTGCTACTAAAATTGATTTCCATAACGTAAGACGAAGATTTCCCTGAACAGGGACAAAAACAGAAAACTACAAATTCAACGTGAATTTGGACAAGACGCTGGACCACTGGAGATCACCGCTTTTCACCGCGGCTCCAACGAAAGTGACGAAATTATCTTTAAAAATTGCTGGCATAAGTTAGAACAAACAAAGCACTTAGGGTATAAACTAAACACAACGGAAATTAAGACGTAAATTAATTTGAAAATGCAATATCGGGCGGTTTGAACAAAGAAATATCGAAGAATTTGCGCCTGTGACATAAAAAAACATCAAATGTGCACATAGTGTGCATATCATTTAATAATAGCATATAACAGATATCAACCAATTATTTTATATGTAGAAGTACTGAAACCTATTTATTAATGGCAACGGTGTTTACATTTCTCTGTCTTATGGCTCTACGTCAAACTTCAAATGCTGTTCCATGTCATGTCCATGTTTTGTTTACTTTTTACCTAAGATGAGGAAAAGTTATTTTTCGATATTTTGGCTGTATTTTAAGTGATATTTGTAAATAGTGAAATAAACAAATTATAATAATGGTGCTACAGTTTTACATTTGCAAAAAAAAACGAAATATTTACATCCCAATGTCTCATTTAATTTGTAAGTACTGTTTGTTTACATTATTTAAGATGAGGAACTGAGGAAGCCTGTGAGTTTTATTTTTAAAATATGTCTTTCATAGGCGTACCATTGGGTTTATTAATTAATGTATTGAACAAGATATTAGTTCATGAAATTAGGATAGATATTTTTAAATTGTAAGTAGACATCATCTGATTAAAAAGATCTGTTTAGTAGCTTTTTAATTTAATATTACTCATGAATTAACAATAAATTAGTGAAATGAATAAAACTCATTTATTTTTCTATGTAGGTTTCCAAATAATATTGATTAATGATGAAACTTACTCTAAACTTCAACAGAGAAAACAGTATAAAAAAACCTTTCAAAAGCATCCTTTTTGGTTATTTAAACTTGTAAGGAAGCTGAAAAATATTTCAGATTTTTTAATAAAACTATAAATATCTACAACAGACTAGTTAAAAACCTTATGAATATTTTGATTAATAAAACCATACAAAATGTCCCAAAATCAATCTATGAGCATTTTGGTGACCATATGTATGATGAAAATGCAATCGATGGTCACTCTATGCAACTTTTAAAATTGGTTCTTGAGAAATATTTTAAAATTGGAATTCATCATGAAACGAGGACTACTTTAGATGCTAACACCGTGCGCATAAGAAGCATTCTTACTAAGACTGTTTTATTTCGCAATCAATAAAAATTTATTTTTATACCAACGTCTTATTATGTCTATTTACCATTTTCACTTTAATATTTCTGTTCGGTAAATAGCTTTCCAATAATTTATACATTTTCACGCCTACTTTTTAATACGTAGGTATATTTGCAAGTAATTTTATGTCAAATGCTAGCAAGAGCTTTGGAATGATCAATAAATAATTTTGTAGCAGAAACCCTTACTACGCGGAATCTATTGATATTGTATTAAAACAAATGTTTTAATACAAATTGTTTTTTTTTATCGTAGGATTATTTAATACCTATTAAAAAATTAACTTGAGCTCAACTATATTTTATTGTATTAATTTTAAAGCAAATAAAATTGTATTTTATTTTTTCTATAAAAACGTGTTTTTATACATTATTACTACTTCCAATTATTAACTTCTGAATAATTATCCCCGCGAGTAAAAATTCAAGCACGCTTATGCTCATTGAGGAAGTATCACATTCTATCGATACCCGTTTTACTCCCCTTTACCCTCTTGTCCAGGAATATCGAAGCTTCAAAACAGTGTGTGTTTAAGGTATCTTATTGCTGGGTCCATCTATGTTTATATATTCTATGTTCGTCCATGATACGAACTAAGAAACATTGAAAAAATTCTTCGTTATTATAATGCATATATAAGGGGATTTCAATTAACACATATACGAGGGGATTTCAATAAATTTCAAATGCTACACCATCATTCACTACAATGTACATTTGAAAAAAATGTTAAGCGTCAACTCTTTATATAATATATAAAATATATAAAAGGATATTTTTATGGAGGGTACAAAAGGGTATTTTGGAATCGACTGTTTTTGTTACTTATTCTGCGATTGTTCGGAGATACCGAAAGAGAATCATGTTGATAAAGAAAATTCTATTCTCTAGACAATAAGGAAAGAATCCGTCCTTATTTATTATGCGATCGAGAAAAAACTTTAGGACAAAAAATAATCGGTGCAAATTTGTTGAAAAACTCGACTATTTTGGTATATTTGAAAATGTCTACTTCTCATCATTGACATCACGTTAAAATTGAAACGTTTTTTACATTAAGTCAGTTACTTTCATTCTTGTCGCATGACGGATTATTTTCTTAGTTCTTTCTTTGCCCTTTCGGCACTCATAAAATATTTTATTAGCTGACTGAAATCTTGAATCGAAAATTGATATTTTAAAACTTTTAGTAGATTATTTCTTTTATTTCTTTAGTGATAAGCTTTTGGAGAGATATAATGTACATTATAAAGCATCGAGAAAAATCATAATTAGACTAAGTTGCGGACATATTTAGCATTAAAATGACAATGTAATATGATGCCACATTATCGCCACATAATAAAATCGACAATTAGTTGTTTGGCAAATGGGTACTGTTCCCGTAGTTATCACAAAGGAAGGAAAAAATATTTAAATATCATTGTCGATATTATCTTTCGTTGTTTATAAACATTGTTGCAGTTTCGCAATTTATATAAATATTCTTTGTTTCCCTATAAGTTTATAATGACTAGTTCACTATACTACAATAGTTTACTATAGTTTACTTTTTTTATAGTATCGTTAGCCAAGATTTCGCCTATAAAAACCTAGACACTATTGAACAGTAAATGGTTGTTGATACAATGTTGCAAAGTAATACATTTTTGACTGTTAAGTAATACATTGTTGTGAACAATGAACCATAGAAAACTGAGTGTCTTTCGTTCAAATTGCAGATCGCTTGGGAAATTATATACCCACCTCTCGAGTCATCTTATAAAAAAAAACATTTTTTCAACAACCGCCATCAGACTAGTTCCATCGACGTCATTTTCTATTTCCATTGCTATTCATAATTGTACAAAATGTGAGGCACACCTATTTTGGGATACGGAGATTCCATATTTGATATTTGCAATGTTGTCAGATTTGCCGTTTCTCTTATATTATTAGTAACTTTGGTTTTTCAAATTCATCACCCTGTATATTCAGTAGGTATTGGAATCTCCTATTCAATACGAATTCAACCATATGTAATACTTATGATTTTATGTAGTCTGGAAGGTCTTAAATACATAAATCAGAAGTCTGGCAACGTCTAATTGTCTCAATAAATTTTTTAATACTAACTATTTTCAACTACATTAAAACGTAACAATTAATAGATTACAACATTTTTTAACATAATGGTGACTTTATCAAGTGTTCAAAATGTGCTCCATTTGTTAGTTGACTACCCTAATCGATGGTAGAATGCGTTTACCATATTTCTCCATGACTGTCTAGAAATTATTCGAGATTCATCGATAATTCGTTACCTTAGCTCTGCCAGACTTGCTAGTTTAGTTTTGTAAACCGAATTTTTCAAGTATTCCAAATAAAAATAATCTTTTGAATTGAAATTAGGTGAACGTGGAGGCCATTCAATTTTACCTCGTCTACCAATCCATCGTCCGGTCCAAATCGCCGGACCATTTATTTCATCCAAATAACGCCGAACATTTACACCAAAATGAGCTGGGGCTCCATCTTGCTGAAACCATATCTGATTAAAATTGGCCCCAAACAAGTTTCTCAGTGTAGATACAATTTCATTTCTAAGTAACATTTCCTAACTATCTGACGTTAAATTTCCTTCTATAAAAAATGGCCCAATTAACTGAGTACCTACTATACCTGACCATACATTTAATTTTCGTGGTCTTTGAGTATGGTATTCACGCATCCAGTGTGGATTTACGTCACTCCAGTACCTTTAAGGCCGTTCCTCGCGATTCTGGGCATGGCTAAATTCCAATGTAAAAGTTTATATCAAATAACGCAAAAACTATGGCAGATATTGAGATGATTCTTTTTTTATATGAAAGGTTTGAAAAAGTTCTAGTGCACTATTTGGTTGTAAATTAATTAATTGTTTAAACAATATTTTTTTTTCAAATATTTTTGGTTAAAATAAACGTAAAAATTTTTTTTTTGAAATAGGGCACTACAGAATTGGACCCACTTTCCGAATCTGTTTTTATTTTTAACATAAAGTGTAACACAAAGCAGTTATTTGATATAAACTTTTTAAAAAATCTCAAAGTTCTGCTAAATGTTACTCTCTCTCGGTCAGTACAGGCTGTCTTTGTCGATAGCTTCTGGATTCTCTCCGACAGGTAGGTAAGAAATTTACACTCTCTCATAAATAATGTTGAATAACATTATTAGGGCTTATTAAACAGTAATACCCAAATATTTTGCAGTATTTGAATATGGAATTTGATTATTTATATTTATTGGACAATACCCAAATATTTTGCAGTATTTGAATATGGAATTTTGATTATTTGTAGTTATTGGAATATTTATTTTAAACGTTTTTGTTAGTAAAGTTTACATAATTTATGAAGTTTGTTTCGTCACTTGCTTGTCCAGTCATATTAGTCCAGGGTTTTAAGGATTTTCTCGTGACACTCAATAATCCAGGTAGCTGACAACTTTTTTAGTTTTTGTAGACCTATAAGAAGAAAACCTATCTGTTTCCTGCCTAAAGTTCGGAGCCGTTTTTTAATGATTAACAATTTAATGCAAAAAACGCGATTTTTTCTATTTTTTGCACTCCATTAGAAAGCTAAATATTTGACATAAAATTACAAAATTTTATTTTTTAGAATATTGACAAAGCTTCAAAATGCCGATTTTTGAAAGTTGAAAAGTCAATTTGTTGCTTCGCAAACTGCAAAATAAGTGACAATTGATATTTGTTAAAAACTTTTAGTAAACTTAAACTTTAAACTTTAGAGTTCCACCCAAAGTTGGGTATTGGGGTACTTAACAAACCCTCCAAATTTGGGACCGATATATTAATTAGTTTAAAAGTTTGTGTATGTATATTGTATATTTGTTTATCTCAGAGACCTTTTTTTTACAATAACAACAGAGATAGAAAATAATAAAGATATGGTAATTCTGTGGGTGGCAAATGAAAGCAAAAGACTTATACTATCAATATGAATTAAAAAAAAATAAAAGAATAACTTATTATAGTCAAAAATCCTGATGTCAAATTTTTGAAATTATGTAGTTTATAAACATTTAGAATAACTTTAAAAAGTCTTTTACATTCGAAAAGCTAGTATTTTCACCCGAATTTTCAAATAAAAAAATTTGGCCTAGGTTAATTTGGGCCAAAGTTGGCCATGTTTTTTTGTTAATTCACAGCTAATTTGATTATAATAATGAAGGAACCTTTGTTAAAGAATGGGATTTGTATTTTTTGTTAAAAAATTTGCACAAACATTGTACCTTTACAGGACCCTCTATGAATTTTCAAAAATGTAGTTCAAATAGTGACTAGGAAGAACCCGAAAATCCATGGCGTTTAAATACCGAACAAACAATTTTAAACTAATAAAATTTTCTATATCTCCGGATCTACTCAATGGATTTTGATTACTCTTTTTTTAATTTGTATGTAATTTCTACGTACATTACAAATATGTAATTTGTTTATATATTAATTAATTAATAAATGGTCTAGTTTGTTTAAACAATTCGTGAAAAAATAATTTTCTTCCAAAAATCTATTTTTTTAATACCTAGTATCATTAATAATCATAGAAAAAATCGCGTTTTTTTGCATTAAATTGTTAATAATTAAAAAACGGCTCCAAATTCAAGGCAGGAAACAAGTACGTTTTCTTCCTATAAGGTCTACAATAACTAAAAAAGTTGTCAACGACCTGGATTATTGAGTGTCACGAACATGGTCTATTTTTTGCTTATTTCCCTGGAGTATATATTTGATTAACATCTGTGTAATTTTTCTGTAGCTTCCTCGCTGGTTTTGCATATTGCTATGATAGCAGTATCATCGGTAAATGTTGCAATTTTCTAGAACAATAATATAACACGTATACAAAAGGTAAAGACACTTCTTTGTGGCAGCCCTGCTGTAATTTCTTTCAATTCCGTGTATGTATCTTTCTGTTTAATTCTGAAATATCTTTGGTAAATATAGTCTTAGTTTATAGTTATGGCGTCTTTGCCATACTTTTTCATATACCTGAGTCACACCCTAAATTGTCCATCATATTATCCTTCATGATCCATGTTTCACATCCATATAGTAATACAGTATATTTACATGTAACAAATTAAATCCTTAGTTGTAAATTTTTGAAATAATTACTCAGTATACATCCAAGTTTCATAAATGCTCCTCATAAATCTCATAAGACATGGTGTAGACTCATAAGACATTGCTCCGCAAGCCTTGTAAAACACTACACCATGTTTCTCATGGTTCTATTAAAAATAGTAACATTCATTCTAATATTTAATTTTCTGGTTGCCTTTTCCAAGGCAACATTAAAGAGGAGACACGCCAGAGCCTCCTCTGTATTTGACCATCATTAACGTCAAAGCATGTAGAGTTTTCTCCTTCAATTCTAACGCACGAGCTTACGTTTTGCATTGATAGGTGGGTCAACTTAACCAACTTCGATGTGATCCCAAACAAAGTCTATCATTGCATTATACAATGCAGTTCTTTTAACACTGTCATAGGCTCCTTTGAAGTCGACGAAGAGATAGTGTGTATCTATGTTATATTCTAGTGACTTTTCTAGAATCTGCCCATGTGCTTGAATTTGATGTATAGTTGACTTATAATAGTCTCCCGTTTTATACCACTGTCGCGGCTTTGGGAGTATAGCAGGGTAGTCTGCTATATCTAGGGCCTACGGTATACAAGGAAGGTAACATGGCCAGTGCTACGCTTCAACCGTCTATTATTACCCCTGGTTTTACCCAAGGTACTCATTTTTATTCAGGCTGAGTCGACCTGGGGCCTATAGACATTTTTAAAATTTCTAGATGTTCTTGCCGGCGGTAGGATTCGAACTCCGGACCACCGGCTTGCGAGGCAAGCATCCTACCGCTAGCGCCACGCAGGCCCAGCCCACTTTCCGGCAATAAATCCTCATTGATATTGACCAGCAATATCCTTTATAAAATGTTTAAGTCTTTCAAACAATACATTGCCGAAGATTTTATACGCAGAGGAATACCTCTACAGTTCTTACAATCCAGTTGATCGCCATTTTTATGCAACGCATATTATTTCATTTAGCCACTTTTCTGGTACCAATCCATCCTGCCATATAAGTACTAGGTATTAGTTTATGGATTACTGCAAAAAGTTGATCACCACCTTTTCATACATTTCCCAACAGATTTAATCGATTCCTGTGGCTTTATTGTCTTTGAGTTTTAGGACGGCATTTGACACTTCTATTATTGTTGGGCCTTCACTGTGTAGTTGACAATGTAGATTTTGTTGATTTTCTATGTTGTAGCCTTCTTCAATATCGTGTATATAATATATTATATAAATATATAAAATATGATATAATAATAATGTACCTATAATATGATATAATCCGTATAAAACGTCTTGAGACGTCAATTTTTCATTCAATTCGTTTGTTCCATTCTTCTTTAAGTTCTTTCGAGCTCATTGAGTTTTTTATTCCTTCCATCCGTGTTTTCTACGGTAGTCCTTTCTTCTGGATTCCTGTAGTTGTTCATACAGGTACTTGTTTCGGGAGTCTACTGTCTTTCATTCATTGGACATGTCCGTACCATTTGAGCACCACTAATAGACGTAAATCCTTTAATTTTAATTTCATGAATGTTTTTATTCGTCACATCTCAACATTTTCCATTTCAGAATATTTATCATCAAACTGTAATCTACGTTAAAAACCAATTTGTCAGTAAAAAAAAAGTAACAAAAATAAACAAAAGAAAATATAAGACATAAAAAAATATCTTGTTATACATTATTTTGTAATAAAATTTTATAAAAGTTTGTCTTCGATTTGATTGTTATGAATCATTTACAGGACGATTATTTGTTACCTGTATGTACCCTTGCTAAGTTGTGAATTAACTATTTAATAAATAATATTACTTTGGTATACTCGTATTATTCTAATTACACCATAACCGCATTGAATAGAAGACCGCCCGATCGCTTTATTGTATAGGCCCAAGACTTTTCACCACAGGGGGTTTTAAGTAGGTATAAATATAAAATCTAGTACAAGGGATGACGTTTAGAATATTCTTCGTGAATGGATTTGGTTTATGTAAAGAAAGATATTTTTGAAATAGATATCTCACTGAATTTTACCGTTAGGATTTTCGAGGATAAGCGTGTTAAGATTGTGTTGATTTACACTTCCACACAGTGTAAAGGTTGCTTCATCGGAAAAACATATTTTGTTAACGAAATTTTCGTCATTTTCAATTTTATCCATCATTACCTCAGTAAACTCTAATCTACGATCGAAATCATCTTCACTTAATTCTTGCAAAAAGTTAATTTTGTGTGGTTTAAATTTATTCTTACGTAATACACGTAAGACTGAAGAACGACCTACATTATGTACTTGTGCAACTCTGCGTGAGGATGGATGTAGATCTTCAACAAAACTTTGCATTATATCCAAAGTTTTGTTGTCATTCATGGCTCTTTTCGGTCTACCTGATCGGTATATCTTTTACTTCTCCAGATTCCTCAAATCGCTTTACAGTTTTTTGTACCGTCGCCTTATGAACAGGAGAACGGTTTGGGAAAAACTGCTACTTCACAATAAGATCTTTTTCTGTCACCGTACCCTCTCATAATTAGAATAGTAATTCGTTTTTTTCATTGGGAGCCATTTTAGAGAAGCAATTTATCTTGCAAAACTTTTAGAAACACAACTATTGTCAGTTTTAGTTAATATTGTAAATGGTAAACAATGTCAAAATCACAGCATTCTACATTTAAATATTTAAATTTATTAAAATCTACATATTTTGCACTATTTTATGTATTTAAGACCTTCCAGACTACATTAAATCATAAGTGTTTTATATGCTTGAACTCGTATTGAATAGGAGATTCCAATAATGACTGAATATACAGGGTGATGAATTTGAAAAACCAAAGTTTCTCATAATATAAGAGAAACAGCAAATCTGGCAACATTGCAAATATCAAATATGAAATCTCCGTATCCCAAAATAGGTGTACCTCAAATTTTGTAAATTGTTACTAGCAATTTACGAGATAATTGGTCGTTTCCAGACTTTTGGGCCACTCAGTATATCGAGTACCGTTTACTGGTATATACGATTTATTGCGAATTTATATTGTAATCTGATTACATAAAAGTATGTTGTACTGATGAAGGTGGTTATTGTCAGGTTTGTATCTTCTAACAATGGTTTTATTAATTATGAAAGAGAATGCACAGATCTGTCTGTATTTTTAGGAACTTGACGGGAAAAATTGATGAGTTTGGTTACTGTATTTTTTCGATTGGCTCACTCTCTGTTGAAACAAAAAGATAGTATAAGTTAACGTCATATAAAAATGGGAGGTTCAAAAGATTCAACGCACATGGTTACAACTGAGCTAAATCTAAATGCACCTAGACATATAGTAAGGATGTCGTTTTTATTAAATTTATACATTTGAGATAAGTATTGTACGCGGTCATGTAGACCATGCTTCCATAATCTAATCTGGAGTGACTACGAGCTCTATAGATTCTCAAAGGGATTTTTTGATGATAAATAAGATGCTTTAAGTGTTTTCAATGTGATATCTCTATGTAAATCGCGTGTGAAAAGTAGCTCCTAAAAATTTGTGTTGATCAACAACTTTGAGTGGGACTCTGTTTAGATAAATAACAGGAGAATGACAACTATATTTTCCACTAAATTGGATAACTCTGGATGTAGAGGGGGAAAATTTGAAACCAATTTCTGCCGACCACTTATAAATCCTATCTAATACGTTCTGAAGTAAAGAACATGCAGTTTTTGTGACTTTTGCTTGACAAAATATGATAAGGTCGTCCGCATTTATCACATATTTTACTGGGAGAGGAACGAAGGAACCCATGTAATTTATATTGAGAAGAAACAAGGTAGTGCTCAAAACTGAGAGTTACGATACACCGTTTTGAAGAGTGAGTGATGCTGATGTTTTTCGATTTCTAGAAACTTAAAAAAATCTATTAGTCAAAAAATTACATATAAATGATAAAATATTTACGGAAAGATTAAATTCTTTTTTTCTAAAGAAGTTTTTTAACGATGAAAGACCTTAGATACAGTCTCAACGGCGCTCTGTATACCCATGGTCACAGCGACAACATCACTCTTATTTGTTATGGCTTTAGAAATTTCTGATTGAAGAAGAACCAAACTGTCCATATTGGCTTTAAAACCTGATTGAGCAGCCTCTAGAAGATTATGATACTCCAGGTGGCAAAGCAGAAGTTTGATAAGAAGAGCTTAATAAGCAATTAGTTTTGTTAATAGGTATAATGATTGATTGTGGCCAGAGGGCGGAGAAATCTTAATTACACCATATCATATTATAAAGTACGAGGAGTTTGGATAGCGTTGCTTGATGAAGATTTTTAAGGAAAATTGACAGTGTTATCAGAACCTACTGCTGAATTTTTTGTAAAAGAGATGGTGATTAATTGGATTCGACTGATCTAAAGAAAGGGGTGTATTATTATTCGCGTACGGAATAAAAAAGTTGGCTTTGGTTTTGTCATGGAAGTGTTGTCCAGTATGTAAGTTATTTATGTTGATCATCCTTAACTACATTATCTTCATAAATTATTACAGATTTTGAAGAAGTTGTATTTACAACCTTCATCTGCGTAATTTTTGTCCGGAAATCTGTAGAAATAGAACTCACAAAGTTTGCTCACGATACTTTTCTGCTCACTTATAAAATTCGATTTGATTTTGCACTCACCTTTTAAAAGCGTGTTTTTCAGTTTTCCTTGAGGAATTTAATTTATCACATATTTACCTATGAATTGGTCAGCAGCAGAGATAAGGTAATCCGTAAAGTGCGTTAGAGATTCATCAACGTTATTTCTAAAGATAAATTATATCCGTTAAATCCCTAAGAATTTTACTAAGAAAATCCCAGTTTGCTTGAGAAATTTTCCATTTTTCATAAACATAGTTGGTTTTAGGTGAACTATTATAAATATGAATTGTATTCTTATAATGATTACTATCATATAAATTTTGAAGAATGTCTCAGTGGTAGAGAGGAGCGATTTTGGGATTACAAAAACTCAAGTCTATGGAGAAAAACGTTCTGGATTGTATATGAAAATATGTAGAGTTTCCAACGTTTAAAAGGTTAATATTGGTATTGTTTATTATCTGCTCGATAATTTTTCCTCGACCAAATGTTCATTTAGATCTTCATAGTGTATTATGGGCATTGAAATCGCCAACTAATACAAACGGAACGAAAAGTTGTTGAATAAGATGGAATAGATCGGAGCTCTGTTAGCTCCGAAGTTAACGTAAAAAGGAATGTATATACTAGAAACGACTACTTTATTGATATACCAGGGAGTTATTACTATTGCCTCCAAATTAGTATTTAAAGAAAACTCTTGGTGGTGCTTTGAGTATAAAGATGGAAGTTCCGCCACTTGCATCTAAATGACTAGTTCTAATATAGTTGTAAGCAACAAAATCTTTTAAGCAAGGATTCTGAGCTGTAGTAAAATTGGTTTCCTGTAAGCAAAGAAAATCGCGAGAGTGATCAGATATAAGGGATTGCAGATTTTACAGGACAGGATGAAAACCATCGCAGTTACACTGTATTAGCGTGAAGTTTGAGTGATGGATGATGTTAGTATCAATGGAATGATTTTTCGGATAGTTGGGATAAATCAGAATGGTAATCATCATCGCTGGTTCTTGGGAGATATTAGAGCTTGGCGAGTTTTCAGTTTCATTTAAGTCAATGTTCAATTTATTATTTTTTTTATTATGCGAGTTATTCTGATTTTCACAGATTTTTCTGTAAAAATTCGATGTAGCGGATGTAAATTAGAATTGTGACCTTATTAGCGAAATTTTTGGCATCAGCATATTGGTCACTACAACCGAAAGTATTTTCTATAAATGCGATCATGTTGTCAGAAGGCATTCAATATTTCGGGGTATTGATGGTACATATTTTTAATAGACTGTTTTGCAGTTTCCTTGAGTGCATTTTGTGAAGAAGACCCTTCGTTTCTTTTATGGTTTTTTGGTATTTATTTTAGGGAGAGCCATCAAATTAGAACTAGTTCTGGATCAGTGGAACTGGTTTGAACTTCAGAATAACCTCGTTTGTTTGTAGAGGTGGGAGGTGCAATTGGCTGATATAGTTCCCTTGTGTTTTCAGTAGGTTTCACATTAAAGTCTTCGGTATTTTCTTCTTCTTCTTCTTTTTCTTCTTGTTCTTATTTTTATGTAGACAGGACTCTTTTTGTTTTTCAATGTTCCTTCAGTAAGTTGTCGTTCTATCGTTTTCCTGTTCTTTTTACTGATCGTATACTATCTTCGATAGCATTCTGTACAAAATATTTGAGATTATTATTCTTTTAGTAAGAGAAATTCGAGAAATTATAATATATCGACGGCGTAAAAGCAGGAACTTGTAAGTGGCAAGATGATGATTTTAGAGGAGACCAAAAAACCGTATCATATTTCATTTAGGGCGCATCTTATTATGTTTTTTGTGAAATAGGATTACCTTTGGTGAGCAAAATAAAACAAACAAATATTTTTTAGAGTAATTTTGAATTTAAGTAAAATGACACTAGTTACAAGGTAATGTTTTATCTAAGAGTTCACTTACGAAGTAGTGCTCAATTTTAAAATAAGAAAATCAACTTTATGTCTTTAAATAATTTATTAAAAAAATAATAATAACATATTAACTTTGTCTTAATTAAAAGTATCAAATAAATTCTGGAAGAATTAATTTTTATTTGTTACCAAGTTACAATGTAAAGTTGTGACAACACAATTTAGTCTTATAATAAAGTGCGCTTGCAGGTATTTGTGGAGATAACTGCACGGCTCCTTTTAATGCTTTTTCCTTGTCTTGTTCTTTTTAAGATCTTGCCAAATTTTTCTTTCGTAAGTTTTTTGGTCGAAATTGCCATTTTATACATAAAACAAATATCGCATTGATCTTTGCGAGGCGGAAACAAAGAAATTTTTATCTGGTTTACCACGTTCTTGAATAGTTTCAGATAAAGTACTTTATGATTTTCCTCTTTGCACCGTTTCTCGTAATTCTTGTAAAATATTGCCAATATATAGCGACAAATAAGCTTAGAAAAGCAATGATTAGTATGCACAGAATCGAGGTGTGAAACATATATTTTAGCATGGCTAAATTGACAATTACGAGGTACTGCATCAACATAATGGCTGCAAAAAGTTACGAGGTACCGTTTTCTGTAATTTAAAGCCTTCCGGAAATTTTTCCAGCTGTAACCACTGGTTAATAGATGCCGCTACTTATTCTAAACCGAAAACCGAAATATCTCGCTTTATGCAAATTTGTTAGTTATGAGGTCCTGCCTTTCTGCCGTCGATATACAGATTCGATTATTGGATATTCTAGATGCAAGAGAGATATATTTAGGACCAATAGCGTCACCTACTGCCTTTACACAGTCAAATGCCTTAAGATTTTCAGCTTCAGCAGGAAAAACCAATGAAGGAGTTCGGCTTGAAACATTACTATTTGTGTTTTGAGACACCATGTAGAATTTAGAGCAATTGGAGATCTGTTCGATGTTTTGTCGCCCTTGTAGTCAAAAGCAAACAACATTTTATCACTAAAATTATTTGGTGTTAACTACGATGAAATTAGTCTTTAACCTCAAATCCAATATAGATCTGCCCACGCCACTGGTGGGCAGGATTAGTTTTTCGCTGATTTCTTCGTTATACTAATTATTATTTGCACCAAAAAATGTAAATAAATGTTTTAATACATAGGTACGTAAATTGTCTAAGTTTATAATAACACTAACTATAATTATGATTTATCGATAGCACTACGGTTTATAAAGATAAGAGAGAAGCAGAAAAAGATGGCATGATTACTCCTTTATACACGTTCGAACTCCAGTTTTGGATTTAAAACAGAATAATAAAGGAAATTACGTTAAGAAACACTAATATTGGAATCTCCAGTTATGCTTTATGAAGTCAAAGTGAGGATAACAGTTTCCGTGTTACCTAATATAATGTAAAAAT
This sequence comes from Diabrotica undecimpunctata, assembly GCF_040954645.1. Lineage (NCBI taxonomy): Eukaryota > Metazoa > Arthropoda > Insecta > Coleoptera > Chrysomelidae > Diabrotica > Diabrotica undecimpunctata. Next base: position 333,298 of record NW_027311926.1, on the reverse strand, counting down.
AAAAACAAAAAAATTAATAACGTGCGGGGTTCATAAAACAGTACTTTCCTGAAAGTTTTCGAGAGGGTTTTAAACTGTCTGATCCTTTTATACACTCGCCACAAAAGTATCGCATAAGTTTCAAAACAAAAAAAAAAGTTTAAAAGTAGATATAAATTTTAAGCAGAAGATATACGTGTAAAACCTTCTTTAGGTATTTAAGAGCAGATAAAATTCCAAAGTTGTGAAAGTGTTTTATTTTTGTTAAAAAAAAGTATAGATAGGTAATTTTTATCATTTGCGTTTTATGATTTTTTGTGTGTAGTAAGTTTGTTCGCTTTTCCATTTTAGAGTTTTCCGACTGAAATGTGAGTTCTTTTATGTCTGAGTAATTAACCTTATTTTGACTTTTATTGGAGATAAACAGTTGCAGCAATTCGTTGCTGAGGTGATGGGAATAAAATTAACCATTTTTGAATTTTTGTGCAGGTTTATAGAAAATTGAGGTTACAATAGCAAGACATATCCAGGACTTCAAATAAATATAGTACAATAGGTTAGTTTACAGCCGTTTGCACCTTTCGACGACTGTAAATGTTGACCGCTCTCTAAAATTTTAAGAGAATTTGATAAATGATAAAAAGCATACAATTTTAAAAAATACTCAGATTAGATAAAACTATGCCATGTTGGATATATATGGGCTCATCTTTTTTCTCTCTTTTCAACCATCTTCTTTGTAACTTTTGATCTATTTCTGTTTTCAAGCGACCGCACAAAAACCAAGACAAATCTTTTGCACCTCCACGATTTTTTTAATGTGATTATAATCGTATAACTTACATGATATGGCTGAATAACAAAAAATATAGGTAAGCAAAATGGATAAATATAGTAAAGTTTATAAATATAGTAAAATTGATTAGTTTACAGCCGTTTGGACCTTTCGACGACTTTAAATGATGACCGGTCTCTAAAATTTTAAGAAAATTTGATAAATGGTAAAAAGCATAAATTAAAAAAAAAACTCAGATTGGATAACACGACGTCGTGTTGGATGTCTATGGACTCGTCTTTTTTCCCTCTTTTCAACAATCTTCATTGTAATTTTTCATCTATTCGCGTATTCAAGCGACCGCCCAAGAGCCATGGCAGATGTTTTGCAGCGCCTCGAATTTTTTAATGTCATTATAATGGTAAATCTTACATTTTGGTTTAAATGGCTAAACAACGAAAAATAATAGCAAAATGGATGAACAGTTTATAAATATAGTAAAATAGGTTAGTTTACAGAGGTTTGGACCTTTCGACGACTGTAAATGATGACCGCTCTCTGAAATTTTAAGAAAATTTTATAAATGGTAAAAAGCCTAAATTTTAAAAACGTATTTTAAACACGTATTATAATCGTATATCTTACATGATATGGCTGAATTACAAAAAATATAGGTAGGTAAGCAAAATGGATAAACAGTTTATAAATATAGTAAAATAGGTGAGTTTACAGTGGTTTGGACCTTTCGACGACTGTAACTGATGACCGCTGTCTGAAATTTTAAGAAAATTTGATAAATGGTAAAAAGCCTAAATTTTAAGAAATACTCAGATTGGATAAGACTATGCCTTATTTCATGTCTATGGGCTTGTATTTTTACCACTTTTCAACCATCTTCATTATAACTTCGGATCTATTTGCGTTTTTAAACGACCGCCAAAAACCAAGGCAAATCTTTTGCACCTCTTCAGATTTTATAATGTGATTATACCTGTAAACTTTACATTTTGCTTAAAATTGCTGAGTAACGAAAAATATAAGTAAAACGGATAAATAGTTTATAAATATAGTAAAATACATTAGTTTACCTTTCGACGACTTTAAATGATGACCCCTCTCTGAAATTTTAAGAAAATTTGATAAATGGTAAAAAGCCCAAATTTTAAGAAATACTCAGATTGGATAAGACTATGCCTTATTTCATGTCTATGGGCATTGTTTAAATAGGACTAGTTAGCCAACGCAATGTATAAATTTGTTTGATTCTAATTGAGACAGTCACTAGATGTCACCACTCTTTCTGTCTCAATAGATTTTAATATACCATTGTTTGTTTGATTTACATTATACTAGATGGTGCTATGTGAAAAAGTTAAGGACTAAACTAAACGTCCATTTTTGATCCACTGAATTAAATTCACCAGCGTTGCAATATTTCACTGACATAGTAGCAACAGGTTTACTTACAAATGTTACAAAAAACAGACCTTGAATCACTTAAGATATTCATTTAAAATAGAGTTATTACTATCAACTAGTAAATATCGTGTCAACTAAAATTGTACATAAACGTACTGTGGCTTCTAAATCTTCCTATATCTAAATAAGTTTAAAGAATTTAAATATTTTATTTTATTTGGAAGTGTATTACAAAAATTTGGTCCGAGGTAAGTAAAACATTTTAATTATATGTGTTTAAAACATAAAAAAACATTGTATGAGAAAACAAATTAGGTATTTAGAAATAAATTTTACCGGATGCTACATACATTCGATAATATTTGAAAAAAGTGATTTCAAATTAAAATAATGTTACTTCCATAATAAATAAATGGTTTTTTACAGATGGCCGGAAATATTTGTTGTTATTACAAATGTGGTTTATCACCATACAATATTCATGGATTAAGAATGTTCAGAATTCCGACAAAAATCCTTCGGCTTGTCAAAGATGGATATTACACTCTGGTAAGTAAATAGAAACTTTTTTTATATTCTTTTATTTTACACCGTTTCCGTTACGTAATTAACTTGAAAAAATGTTTAATTTTTTTTTTCATTCATCATTTTTTATTATCGCCAGGGTGCACGCATCATATTCGAGATGCATTAATTTGAATTTTACGTTTTCGTTGGTATTATAATTATGATATAATAAACTTCGGAAAAACAAATTAGTGAATAAATATCAAGTTAATAAACATAAACAAAGTATTAGATATTTAAATATGTATTTCTTTAGCTATTTTTAGTTATTGTATTGAAAAGTAGAAATAAGTTCATCTTTATCGGAGAACTAATTTATACAAAGGTTCATCTGGGAAAAAATTATTGGTTTCACGTAAAAATTTTATACAGATATTTGAAGGTTCTAAAAGATATATGAGGGTTAGTTAATAATAAATCTGTGAAGACATACAGGTGATTTTGGCTATAAATGTTTTTTATCCAGTTAGAGAAAAATAGTTAAAATAAAAATTGTAGATTCAAAAAGTTCTTCCATTTGTGAGTTTCTAAATTAAAATATATAAAGAATTCACCAAAATAGTTGCAAAAAACCCTTGATTTTGCAGAAATTTATAAATTTTAATAACTTTGTTTTTGCATAATGGTATGTAATGTAACTAATAAAAATAGTAAGGATTTGTTTATCGTAGAAAGCGATTATGTAAACAACTTTTTGTTGACCTATCCCAGTTTAAAAAAAAATTATGTTTTACGTGCCACAGAAGCCAAGATATTGCAAATTCTGCAATCGCGCTTCATTTTGAAAAAGTTCAAATCTAAAAAAAAACCGAGCTCAAATGGTTCTCCATTCTCCTTTTCCGAAGCGGAATTTTACGAATACCATCATTTTAACGGGTTATAAATTTTTACTTCTTTACCGCATATACCATTATGTAAGTTGGAACGCACAATTCAGATCTTCATTTAGGGTCCCTTCAATTTTCAGCTCTTACTGTTAATAGACAATGGAAGTATGATTTTAAGAATAAAATTCTTTGGTTTTAAATATAAAATGCTCTCTTGCCTAGTAATGGTCATAGAAGATTCTGTTTTTTTTAGAAAGTGTGTTTTTCACCAGTTTTTCATAAGCCTCTAAATAAGTTTGTGGCATAAACGATATCAACGTTATTATAAATGTTTATAAACAGATTAAATAACCTATAAACTATTTGCTCTGATTGATATTTAGCGCACTTTAATAACTTATTAATTTCCATAATTTCAAGGAGCTATGTTACATGTCCTTGCCCAAAAAAGAGTTATTATAATTTATAAATAACTGCAAAAATAAGGTTTTTTTTGCAACTGTTTCGGTTAATAGTTTCATGTATTTTAATTTGGATACTCTCAAAAATTACATAACTTTTTATGATCTACAACTCTAAAAAAGCTGAAAAAATCTTAAACAGGTATTTAAAGTCTCTAAAACGTATATGAGGGGTAGCTGATGACAATTATGTGAAGACTTCAGCTAATTTTGCTTTGCTTTTTTATTAAACAATCGTAAAAAGTGAAAAAAGTTTATGCGCATAAAACGTTTCTTATTCATGTTAGAGATATATGGTTAAAATAAAAGTTATAGATCATAAAATGTTCCCTAATATTGATATTTTTATAATTAAAATACATAAAGAATTGACCGAGATAATTTAAAAACCCTTATTTTTAAAGTAAAATTTATAAATGTTAATATAAATATAAATAATATAAATATAAATAACTTTCTTTTCTGCATAACGATATGTAATAACTATTTAAAATTATGGCAGTTAATGAGTTTTTAAAGTGTGCTAAATATCATACAGAACGACCATACAGTTTATGAGTTATTCAATTTGTTTATCCAGGAGACCGATTATTTAAACAACTGTACTTGTCCAAACAGTCACTCTAGGGTTATTTTGTAAATAGATATCGATTTTTATGGCTTCGTTTTAAATTATTAAAAAAAAACATCAAGATTATATTAAATTTGTTTTTAAAAATCAGTTTGAAGAATAACAAATTTTTAGCATATAAAAATTTCTAATAACTTTGACTTTTTTATGTCATACACTTGTATGTAGGCTCAATATAAAGCTAATAAAAAAAAACATTTAAAAAAAAACCAAAACCTTCTATGGCCCAGAGGAAATCAAATAGCATTTTTTTTCTTATTTAAGAAATTGCCAATATTTTCATTGTTTATTAACATTAAGAGCTGAAAATTGAACACATTGTAAAATAATATCTAAATTTTATAATTCGATTTATAAAGGGCATACACAGTGAAGAAGTAAATTAGTTTTGAAACATTAAAATAATGGTACTCGTAAAATATCGCCACAGAAAAATGCAAGGGAGATCTGTCCGCTGCAATTTCTCAGCTTGTTTCTTGTTATTGGTTATGGAAATTTCTGTTTTTTTTAAGTGCTTTTACACCAGCTTTTCATTGAGCCTACGTACAGCCGTATGACATGAAAAATATCAAAAGTAGTATAAATGTTTAGAAGCTAAAAAGCACTTTTTCAAACTGTTTTTTTTTTTGATAAAATGTTGAAGTTTATAAATAAAGCTTCAAATAATCGATTCAAAAAACGTCAAATAACTGTCAAAGGTTAAACACCCTTTTTAAAGTTCCTCGCGGATTTTAAAGATTTAAACAGTGTTAAACAGATAAAGTAATTCATCGACGAGTTAACAATACGAAGCGAAGTTCTTTAATCACAATGTGATAAGAAAACTAGTATCAAATTTGGTTTCATATTTCAATAGTCGAATTTAATTGCGGCTATATTGGTGTAATTAAAGAAAACCAGTGAAAATCCCAAGAAATAGGTGAGATCCTTTTTTTCTTTCTTTCCAGTTTGGAAGAGGGTCCATTAGGTACTCACATTTAGGTATTGTGTTACGGTCTGGGTAACCAGGACTACACGTCATGAACAGCAATTAAATATTTACATTTACACAAAACAACTTCAATTCCAACCCAAAATCATATGTCGTTGAGGCAGTCTCTAGACCTCCTTCCCGTTCGTTTTCTAAAAGGGAACAAGTTATTGTCATGCACTCCATTTTGAATACTGTTTTATTTAAATATATTAAAGAAATTGGTGAAATAGTTTATCCAAAAAATATTACTTTTACATCTCGCATTTCGAATAATCGAATCTGCATTTTCCTCACTTCTACCGACATCGTTGATCAACTAATACACCGAACGTCATAATTAATTCCACCGTCATCTTTATCTGCAGGCTTCTTTCTGCGACCAAAAGAATCCTTATTTCAAATGTATCTCCTTTCATCCCGCATTCCTAATCGAGCAGTCCCTAAAAAATACGGAACATCAGATGATCAATAGGCATATATCATGAGTTTTCCTAGGGTAACATTTGAAATAGCTGACAAGGTGAACTTCGAAGTGCAATCTTCTCTGTTAATTAACCATGAAAATACATCCTTTAAAATATTTTTATTCTCTGACAGACTATAGTGTTTTCTTTGTAAGCTTACGGGTCGTACCGTGGAGTCTGATTGCAAAGTCTCCAGTTGACCAGATCAGACACTCATTGCAGCTAATGCTCCTCCCTCTTTTTCATTTTCAGCTGACTCTAAGGAGTCCTTAATCCTGAATCCTTAACTTCATCAAAAGAATTTCTATCTTCGGAAATTGAGTCCATCTCCGTTAACTGCATACCCATCCTGGCTGCCATTATGGATTTATCCATCTCTCGTCGTACTAATTCAAAGCCCATGTTGGCAGTGGGACAAAAAAGGGGACACTTCAATGACAGTTCTCATGATACTCCTACCATCTATCTTCATCCGGTATTCTTGCTAAATTAAGTTCTTTTCCTCCTTCGACATTTTCAATGCCACCGAAACCAGCCAAAAAATGTCCAAATCTAATCTTTGATTGGATTACTCGATGAAACCTTATTATATTTCCGCTATAGAAATGATTTACAAAGATAATCCGACTAATTTTACACTCAATTCCACGCAACTTATTACATTTCTTGAGAACTCTTTTGTATGTATCACCCCACTACAAGAAGCTTAAAAATCCTCCAACATAGATGGTATTCAAAAAGAGTTATTGCAGCTCTACATAGGTACAAGGAAAAGATCACTAAAAAACCGTATCACTAGAATCTTAAAAAAGTTAAAAGAACAGCCTATCTCCGACTTACAAGAGTATATATAAGTGCATCCTCTGATAAATCTTCTAATGTCAAATCTAATCACAGCATACATGATGAATAGAATTTCTCTCTTTCTCTCGCATTTATTCATTTTTTCTGCTCTCTGTATATTTTTACTTCATCTTTTGCCAAATTTAGACACGATATTTAATTAAGTAAGAAAACTTTATGTACATCAAATACTAGCCCAAGTCCAGTTTGGAAAAAAAATTGTTAACAAAAAATAACCTTAAAATATCCAATCTCTTTTTTAATCAAAAGGTTATCCTTGACAATTAAGAGACAGCCAAGATTCTGGCAGAAAATTTAAAATAAAAGTTTTGCAACAAATCTGGACCTAACTATATATACTCTTTTCTTCCTTCGCCCTTTCATTATTCATCCTCAGTTTCACAACAAGATACCAATCATCTGAACTCTCTTATAAACTATTTCGAACTAAAAGCTGCACTCAAATCCTATAAAAACACAAAAATTTGGGTTTTCTAGAATTATCTTGAAAAATTTCTCGAAAATTCCTTAGGCACCAACGAACCTCTAAATGAAGCAAGTAAATTTACCACTGACATACCGCTGACAATCGTTAATGAAAGATCTTGCCCTAATCTATACTAAGATAAAAGAAAAATCATTACAAAAAAAAATTTTGTTAAAATCCTTTATAAAAGGTACATAAATTAAAAAACCCAAACGGGCTATGTCATGAAGACAAATTGTTTTCGGAATCCATATTCCATCATCAGTGTCTAGGTGTACATTTTTTGAGCCACTAAATATCTGGGTAAAAACCCGATAAAAGTTATATGTTACAATTTAGTTTACATTATTTAGTTTTATATATTAGGATGTTAAAGTTACCAGTGGATATGATAACTCCACTCTCATTTATAAAAAAAACTGTTTCACAAATCCAAGACAATAAAACTAACCTTCATCCTATGAATTTAGTCATCCTTCATTCCTATATCCTAACTGTTTCTCCTATCATCTTCTTCAACAACACAGTTAACTCTGACAGTCAATTCATTTCTGACACACTCGCTAATGGGGTTGAAGACAGATTCAATAAAAGTAATATAGCTTTTACTCCCAGTTCTTTACGCGCTCAATCTTTCTCCACCATCTCGTCAACTACACACGATGTCAAGTTTATAATCGGCTTGTTTACCCTAAATAAACTAAAATTTACCTTGTTTTCATTTACAAAATCTGCTGATGATCCCGATGATATCCCTTATATATTTTTAAAAAATCTCTCTAATACATCTCTCTCCAAACTTCTCGAAATTTATAACCTTATCTAGAACACACAAAAATTCCCAGATGTTTGGTGCAATTCTATAATCATTCCAATTAAAAAACCTGACCAGCCCTCTATAATTCCAATATCTTTCGTCTGATTTCTCTTACTTGTATTACCTGCAAACTTCTTGAAACAATGATCAATGAAATACTCACGTGGTTCGTTAAACAGTATAATATTATTCCCGACGCTCAATCCGGCTTCCGACGTAATCGGTCTACTATTGATAACTTTTTTATTTTTCAAACACACATTTCTTAAGCAATCTATAATCAACAAGATGTCGTAGCAACTATATTTAACGTTGAAGGGGCATTTTATTCAATCTTCAGAAAAGCAATCATTGACAAAAACTCCCACTATAATTTAAATGGTAATATTTTCTCATTTGTAAAAAAATATCTAATTGAAAGAATCTTTAAAGTCCTTGCCAAGGGTAAACTTTTTCGATATCTTCCTCAAAATTAAGGTGTCCCTTTAGAATCTGCATTAAGTTTAACTTTATTCATTCTTGCCATCAACGAAATTTGCCTCCCATCAAATATGTTCAATACGCTGATGACCTAATCATTTACTGCCATCTTAAATATGTCCCATCCTCATATAAACTTATACAAAGTGTAGTAAATCTACTTCAAGATAGATTTAACAAACTAGGATTATCACTCTCTGAGAGCAAAACCAAATTAATAAAATTTTCCATAGGGATTTTCACTCCCTTACCCCAAATTTTATTTAACAATTCTCTACTTTCTGGTGTTAATTATTGTAAAATTCTCGGTTTTATGTTTGACTCCAGATTAAATTGAAAAAATCGAATCTCTGAACTTAAAATCAATTGTTTTAAAAGGTTGAACATTTTTAAACCCTCAGTCATCTTCAATGGGGTGCCAATAAAACTACTTCTAGGTTTGAGCGCTTTTCGCTTTAGTCCTATTGAGAGTGTATACCGTGAATCTAATGAACTTTCTCCTACCCTAAGACGATAATCACTTCTACTTTCGTATGCTGCATCAACATCTGCAAATCCATGTAATCTTGTTCATTCCCTAATTGCCACAATGCCGTCTTCTTCCACTAACAATAACCAACACCTTATCATAAAACCTATACCTCAATTAATTTGTCCACTACTTAAAAATATTGACCTTTTTCTGACTAGTTTATTTCCTCTACCTTTACTTCCCCTCTGGGCTAAAGATATCCCTTCAATATATACCTCACTCACTATTTTTAACAAACTTGAATCTTCTAACCTTCTTATAAAGAAAGCATTTTTAGAATTTAATTCTCTATACAGATGCTTCTAAAACTACCACTGGTATTGGTTGTGCAGTAACCACTAAACATGAACTTGTAAGATCATCTCGGTTACCCTTAATATGCAACGTTTGCACAGGTGAACTATATAGTATTGTGTTGGCTTTTAAATGCATCTCACATCAAAACAGACATATTGCCATTTGTTCAGATTATCTTTCATATATCCATTTATTCAATACAATTTTCACTGAGCACCTATTAGTTCAAAACATTCATGACATATACCAAAATCTCTCTGCTTACGATGTAACAGTCTCTCTCATATGGCTGCCTTCTCACACCAGAATTACTGGTAATAAAACAGCAGATCATTTTGCCAAAGAAGCTACCAACCATGGGGTGACTGAAGTCACTCCAATTCAACTAGCTAACGAATCTCGAAATTCGTTTTTAAAAAGTCGGTAGAGGATACTTGACAAAACTTAGAGCAAAAGAGCAAAACAACTTTTCATAAACTTCAATCTTTTATTGGTCATCTCTCTGTAAATTGTAACTGTAAATTGTATATGTTGATTATGATACTTGAAAATGTTGACTATTTCAATAATTTTGTTTTTAGGAAGTGCCAAAACTAAATCATCTACATATCTTTAAAAAAAGGAATGAAAAAAGTGCAATTGTTGATACAATCACTGATAACATCATCCTTGATATAGCTACTTAGAATGGGTGAAAGACTAGATCCCATACCCATACCCATACTACCAAAAAATTAAAAATATGTTGGCATAACTGCCAAGTTATTTATATTTTGAATACAGAACTTAAATTGTTTTTTTACTTTATTGTGCAGAAAATTGCCTTTTTTTTCAGTTGTGTTAATAATAATATTGTTGTAGGTAATGCTGCATTGGAAAGTCTGGAGCTACCCGAAAAAAAAAAAATTTCTATGCAGTAAGAATTTTGACCAAAACTATCTAAATGCAAACCAAAAAAATATAGTGAGGTAGAAGAGGAAGGTTTGTTAACGACACCACGCGTTTTTCATACGTTTTCGATAGCAAAACAACCATCCACGGTGCCAATTGTGTTTCGCACTACATACATTGCTTATTTTAGTTCATGAAAACAATGTTACAATCAATTTTTATCACTAATTGTATCTCTATCACTTTGTAATTTAAAATTATTTCATTAATAAACAGCTCATTCATTTAAACTTCTCATTCATATAAACAGAAATACAAAACTGGTGTTTATATTATAAAATACATAAATAAATAAAATAAAGGATACTATTTATTAAAGTGTTGTTAATTATTATTCCTTTTATCCCAACACATAGATTAATTTGTCCCTAAATATGTGTTGCCTCTTGTTGTGGCATATCGATGTGTTTTTTTATATTTACTATATTTTCAAACGTCATTTTAAAGATTAAAAGATTGAAAATTTAATTTTCTCAAAACATATATAAAACCATTGTTTAAAAAGATTTTCTTTTTTAAACAATGATAAAACTTAAATCTTGACTAAAAAATAAACCTCCGCATGAGTGTTCTAAGACGATAGCAATCGAGTGTATTTCAATTAAATATTTAATCCTTTTCTAGCAAATCATATAACCAAAATAAATATCTGATAAACTAATAAAAATTAAAAAAAAGTCAGCATTTACCTACTTTATTTAAATAGATTACTAACCGATTTAGATTTAGCAAGTCTCAAAGTATAAAAACAATTTGAAATATTCTCTCGAAATAGTCAAGTTATCTTTCACTAGACGCATACAACCATAATAACAATAAGCATTTTATTAAAATCTTATATTTTCTTCACAATCTGGCATCCGTGTACAGGTTTGCCTTAGTCATGAGACAGGTAAAAATATACTCGAATAGAATCCTGCCGAGAATTAAGTTTCTGTTAATAGTTTTTTAAATTTATGACTAGAGGCCGCCATATGACGGCAGAGTAAAAGTCAAACGTTTGTTCCATAAGGATTGTCTAACTAGTCCTATTTAAACAATGCTATGGGCTTGTATTTTTACCACTTTTCAACCATCTTCATTATAACTTCGGATCTATTTGCGTTTTTAAACGACCGCCAAAAACCAAGGCAAATCTTTTGCACCTCTTCAGATTTTATAATGTGATTATACCTGTAAATTTTACATTTTGCTTAAAATTGCTGAGTAACGAAAAATATAAGTAAAACGGATAAATAGTTTATAAATATAGTAAAATACGTTAGTTTACCTTTCGACGACTTTAAATGATGACCCCTCTCTGAAATTTTAAGAAAATTTGATAAATGGTAAAAAGCATAAATTAAAAAAAATACTCGAATTGGATAAAACGATGTCGTGTTGGATGTCTATAAACTCTTCTTTTTTCCCTCTTTTCAACCATCTTCATTGTAATTTTACATCCATTAGCGTTTTCAAATGACCGCCCAAAAACCAAGGCAAACTTTTGCACCTCCTCGTATTTTATAATGTGATTATAATCGTAAATTTTTTATTTTGGTTTAAATGGCTGAATAACGAAAACTATAACCAAATGGATAAACAGTTTGTAAATATAGTACAATAGGTTAGTTTACAGCCGTATGGATCTTTCGACGACTCTAAATGATGACCGCCCTATAAAATTTTAAGCAAAATTGATGAATAGTAAAAAGCATCAAATTAAAAAATACTCAGATTGGATAAAAGGATGCTGTGTTGGATGTCTATGGGCTCGTCTTTTTTCCCTCTTTTCAGCCATATTTATTGTAATTTTGCATCTATTCGCGTTTTCAAGAGACCGCCCAAAAACCAAGGCAAATCTTTTGCACCTTCTCGAATGTTCTAATGTGACTAATACTAAATCTTAAATTTTTGTTAAAATGGCTGAATAACGAAAAATACAAGAAAAATGGATAAACAGTTTATAAATATAGTACAATAGGTTAGTTTACAACCGTTTGGACCTTTCCACGACTTTAAATGATGGTCACTCTCTGAAATTTTAAGAAAATTTGATAAATGGTAAAAAGCATATAATTTTAAAAAATACTCAGACAGGATAAAACTATGCCTTGTTGCATGTCTATGGGCTTGTCTTTTTTCTGTCTCTTCAACCATCTTCATTATAACTTCGGATCTATTTGCGTTTTTAAACGACTGCCAAAAACCAAGGCAAATCTTTTGCACCTCCTCGAATTTTATAATGTGGTTATAATCGTAAATCTTACATTTTGGTTAAAATAGCTGAATAACGAAAAATATAAGCAAAATGGATGAACAGTTTATAAATATAGTACAATAGGTTAGTTTACAGCCGTTTGGACCTTTCGACGACTCTAAATGATGACCGCCCTATAAAATTTTAAGAAAATTTGATGAATAGTAAAAAGCATCAAATTAAAAAAAAACTCAGATTGGATAAAACTATTGGTATGTTGAATGTCGTTTTGTTCGTCTTCTTTTCCTCTTTTCAGTCGTATGTATTCCAACTTTCTATTTATTCGTGTTTCCAAGCAACCGCTCTAAAATTTTCAATAAATTTGATAAATGTTAAAAAGTATAAAATTAAAAAAAATCAGATTGGATAAAAATATGCCTTGTTAAATGTCGATTTGTTGGTCTTCTTTTCTTCTTTCCAACCGTCTTTATTGCAACTTGCTATTTATTCGCGTTTCCAGGCGACCGCTCTCTAAAATGTTCAAAAAATTTAATAAATTACAAGTCTAATTCAATATACATATTGACTAACCAAATTGGTTTTATGAGTACTACGTTAACAATGCTTTTACAAAGTTTAAATAAGATATTTTTAATAAGTGATGGATTCAACAGTTACTTGATGGAAATTCATTTTATATAACAATAAAACACTGAAAATTATAAAAAATTATAAAAATTTATAAAAAATTACAAAAAATTATAAAAATTAATAAAAATTATTTAATTTAAAAAATTTAATTAATTAAAAATTATAAAATTATAAAATTAGGTAAAATTAAATAAAATTAAATAAGATTAAATAAAATTAAATAAAATTAAATAAAATTAAATAAAATTAAATAAAATTAAATAAAATTAAATAAAATTAAATAAAATTAAATAAAATTCAATAAAATTAAATGAAATTAAAAAAAATTAAATAAAATTAAATAAAATTAAATAAAATTAAACAAAATTAAATAAAATTAAATAAAATTTAATAAAATTAAATAAAATTTATTAAAATTATATTAAATTAAATTAAATTAAATTAAATTAAATTAAATTAAATTAAATTAAATTAAATTAAATTAAATTAAATTAAATTAAATTAAATTAAATTAAATTAAATTAAATTAAATTAAATTAAATTAAATTAAATTAAATTAAATTAAATTAAATTAAATTAAATTAAATTAAATTAAATAAAATTAAATTAAATTAAATTAAATAAAATTAAATAAAATTAAATAAAATTAAATAAAATTAAATAAAATTAAATAATATTAAATAAAATTAAATAAAATTAAATAAAATTAAATAAAATTAAATAAAATTAAATAAAATTAAATAAAATTAAATAAAATTAAATAAAATTAAATAAAATTAAATAAAATTAAATAAAATTAAATAAAATTAAATAAAATTAAATAAAATTAAATAAAATTAAATAAAATTAAATAAAATTAAATAAAATTAAATAAAATTAAATAAAATTAAATAAAAGTAAATAAAATTAAATAAAATTAAATAAAATTAAATAAAATTAAGTACAATTAAATAAAATTAAATAAAATTAAATAAAATTAAATAAAATTAAATAAAATTAAATGAAATTAAATAAAATTAAATAAAATTAAATAAAATTAAATAAAATTAAATAATATTAAATAAAATTAAATAAAATTAAATAAAATTAAATAAAATTAAATAAAATTAAATAAAATTAAATAAAATTAAATAAAATTAAATTAAATTAAATTAAATTAAATTAAATAAAATTAAATAAAATTAAATAAAATTAAATAAAATTAAATAAAATTAAATAAAATTAAATAAAATTAAATAAAATTAAATAAAATTAAATAAAATTAAATAAAATTAAATAAAATTAAATAAAATTAAATAAAATTAAATAAAATTAAATAAAATTAAATAAAATTAAATTAAATTAAATAAAATTAAATAAAATTAAATAAAAGATCGTTGTGATGAAAATCATGATGACTGTATATTGCTCCCATTTTCAAATACCTATTGATCTGTAAGAAAACTATTGAACATTTTGTGATATATCTATGGACTTCAGCATAATCAAAACAGTCCTTAATAAATATCCCTACACCTCCACCTTCCTTGTCTCTACACACATACAGTGCACTATATCCATTTACATTAAAATAGTGATAATACTAAAATCCCACTTCAAAGAGCCCTATACCATATTTCTAAATATAGATATGCATAAAATCATTTTAACTCCAATAGAAAAAATCTGCCGCTCGTAAAAATATACCACATAGGTGTACTGTCTCTAAAGACAAAATATACGCAATAGTGCAAAAATGTGTAGATAAATTATTACATAAATAATAAACAATAAAAATTTACTGGAAGCAATTAAGTGATAATCGAATGAAATACGTGACATTATGTATGTTTGATTATCAATGGTATTTCTTATGAACGAAATTTATGATTTAATAAGTAGAGATACATGACACATGTTGTTGACACCATAAAAGTTGCGTCAGTGTTTTGCGTTAGGGAATTTTTTAGGGGTTACGTTTTTTTGCGAAACGTATGCTAAAACATATCTACGACGGTTCCCGTTCTGAAGTTTCTAAATCAGAGGCAATTAAGGAAATATCATTTTTATCGAAGATACCAAAATTAACCAATTATGCAAGGGGCGAGCAACATTTTTAATCAAAGGGCCAATTTAAATTTTAAAATTTTTCGGCGTGCCATACATAAAGTAGCACTAATTAAAAGGTTAAGTGCCACCATATTGAAAATTTTAATGTCTTCGTTGGTCACCGATCACTTTTTTTTTACACCTTCGCTGCGGTTACGAAAAATTCAATTATTATCTTGTATGCTTACCAGTTGTAATTGATTGGTACTGTAGAATTCTGTATTTAGATACACCAGTCGCAATATACTGGTAGTTCTTAAGAAATGTGAGATCTATCTGTCAATTTTTAAAGATTTATGTGTAGTAAGTAATAGTTGTATACATACAAGGCATATACAAACTTGATGGACACTATATCAGTACCAGGCTATTTCTTTTGGTAAAGCAAAAATTGAAATGTTTAAGAAGTGCATATAATATTTTCAAATAAAATGAAACCAAAACGTTTATTGAGAACAAAATACATATTTTTCATAATATATAAAAATAACAAATACTAATTATTATTTGTGAGAATAAGTTTTAAAATTTATGCATTGTGTTTAAAATTAAAACATGGTATAAAGCAGGTTTTCTGTCGCATATGCTGCAGTATGTAGTAACTTTAAACCTTTTTATCAGCTTCTTTACTTTTCATTGTTTCTCTCAGCTTCTTGAAATATTCCATACAATTTCGCCTTTTTTTTTGTTACCAGGCCCTACGGGTTTAGTTCGTATATGTTTTCGCGGAACTGATTTTATATTCGTTATTATCTGAATTAGTTCAGAATTCAGAAGGAGCATAATTAGAATCACAGTCCGAATGGTTGCTAAAGGGTTCTTCCTCTGATTCGCTCAAAGTATTTATAATTGTTTTTTGGTGCCAATCAAAATTCTGATTGAGGTCTACACAACTACCACTTGTAGTTGCATTCTGGAACGCCAAATTTACTAAT
Organism: Diabrotica undecimpunctata; assembly: GCF_040954645.1. NCBI lineage: Eukaryota > Metazoa > Arthropoda > Insecta > Coleoptera > Chrysomelidae > Diabrotica > Diabrotica undecimpunctata. The sequence continues at coordinate 316,942 of NW_027311926.1, read as the reverse complement.
TTAACAATTCTACTACTCATTTTACTCAATTCTTATACACATATTTTAAACAATATTATGGCTCGACCGAGGTAAATAAACCAAACTGGTAATTAGAAATGAAATTAATCGCCAGATGAATTTATCTGGGAATCTTACAATGAAAAATAAATAACTTGTATGCGTTACCACTCGAATACAACTGGTACTAAATTATCCCTCTATTAGACAGATCTTTTTCAGACAATAATATAGGTACCTATAATGTTAGTTTTTACCAACGCGTTTCGTTTGTACGTTACTTGCCAGATGGAAATACATGTAATTATTTTTAGCCGTAATTTCTGCAAACGTAGTTACCAGTCTTTTTCAACTGGTGGCGCAGCGACGGTGTTAAGAAATATATTTTTGAAGTATATTTGTATATAATTATCTAATAGATATAAACCCCAAATGATATATGCCAGACGAGAGTCCACTTATCATTAAAAAAGTTTCAAACCACTTATGATCTTCGAGTACATGTTAGGGTGTGCCAAGGGACGTGAAACTAGTCCAGTAAATATTTTTAAGATCGTTATTAAAAAACGTCGAAATACACGCCGTTCGTTTTAAATTACAATTATTCGAAAATATTATAAAAAAATTGAGTGAAAATTTGGAAGCAGGTATCCAGGAAATATTTAAGTAATGGACTAAGTTTCTTTTTCCTTTGTATACAAAAAGTTGTTTGTTCAAAACAAGACCTGTACGGCAACTTAACATCGTTTCTCATCACCTTCGATGTTACATCGTCAGACTGTTAATGGCATAAATGAAGAAAGTATTGTTACTAAGCCTAAGAGGAAAAAAATTGCACTACCAGAAGACTGTTTTGACCTGCCAGAGCTAGCATATTGTAAAAGCAGATGATATTCAGTATTTAAAAAAAAATTGCTCTGTAAAGTCTCAAGCATATTTTGACGCACTGCCACTTAACCTAAGCTTTTCAATGTATCCATTACTAACAATTTTCTACTGTATTTGTAGCTTTGTGTAATCAACAGCATCAGATCTGTATGATACTACTTTTGAAAATATAGACTACGTTATCTGTATTTTTAGTTTCATTTTAAGACACGTCAGTGGACCCTTACTCATTTAGCCTAAGATTTCATGACATCAAAAGATAAATAAATTTATATTTATAGTAATTTGTAAATTGATAACCCAAAAACATAATCTATGCGTTTTCTGTAAGTTACTATAAGATTTAGTAACCAAAATGAAGTGCCCGTTCTGTTAATTATTTTTATTTCTAGTTTTTAAACTTAAAATAATTTTTCAAAACTTGTTTTTTTGATCCTCATCCATTTAGCCCTGAGCTCTTTATAGTCAGTGAGCTCCGTATATCGGTACCCACTTGACCACGGAGCTCGATTGAACCTGAATTTTAACATGGGCGGAGTCCACTTTATGCCGTAGATATATATATATATATATATATATATATATATATATATATATATATATATATATATATATATATATATATATATATATATATATATATATATATATATATATATATATATATATATATATATATATATATTGTTATGATATGTAAAATCGAGAAAAATATTGGTTTGTTTAAAAATATTTCAAAATTCAATAACATTAAAATAATTCAGATAAGTAGGATAATATCCAACAAACATTTCGAAGAAGGAGAGTTATTAATTTCTTGAATTACCTGTACTAAACAAAATGTAAGCTTTGCATAAATTATTTCTTTGTTATACTTGAGTGACCCGCATAATTTTAAGTGAAATCCCAAAGACAATTGAAATACATTAATGCAGTGATTAAAGACAGTAGAAGGGATTATAGAAAGAGGTTTTTGTTAGTTTGTAAGAATTATAGAAAATATTATTTGTAAATAAGTTTTAAGAAATTTTATAATTATAGGTAAAAATTTGTTTGTTATCGAAATGAAAAAATGGGGGAATTGTGACGAGTTTTGATTGGCGGAGATTGAAAAAGGTGGGATAAGTATGTAGGAAAAAGTTTAGCGAGATTGAAGGGAAGAAAGATATAATCAGTTGGTTTCCAAGTCTGTAAAAAGAACGGTGATGGTTCTCTGGCGGTTCCTGAAATGTAGCAAGCAGTAGTGTTGAATGTTAGTGAGTTTTTGTGGAGTTAGTGTATCTGACAGAAGCTGAAGCAGCAAAATATTGTAAGTCATATTTCTCTACTTATATTCCAAGAGTCACTGTTCAGGCCAACGAGAGATTCAGTTTATCGTAAAGAGAAGATATTCCAAGAGTCATTTTTCACTCGGGCCAACGAGAGATTCAGTTTATCGAGAGGAGAAAGGCTATCATAATTTGAATGATTTGTGCTTTTGAAGGAGATCATTAAGGACGATATACTTGCAACAATCTGTGTAAGATTGCTGATTACATAGGGAGCGGTTGAGAGGAGATAATATAGTCTACAAGGAACAAGGATTTGGACCACTCATCATCAGAGAGAGATATTTTGTTTTCTGCAGTTTTTTTTTCTTTTATTGATAACAAATTTTACACGTAATTTAGAAAGGATATAAATATTTTGATTAGGAGAGTTAGAATAGTTTGGAATTTTGAGATTTCAATTAATATTGTTTGTACCATTAATTTTGATTGTTCACGTACGGAGAACAAAATTTTGAGAATCCTTATATGAGATTTGTTTATTGAAAACTTTTGAGTGTGAATTATTTCATTATTTTTATTTCAATATATAGTGTTAGATCATATGTGTTTTTTATTATTCCGGTATTCTCTGGACCTTACCTTTCACATGTAATAGCATAGATATTGAAGCACGAATTTAACCCTGAGATAAAAGAATTAAAAATTGTGATAGAGTCATAATCATATCATTTAAATAATTTTTAATTAATCAAAAAAATTAATTAGCTAATTATTGCTTGGCGCACCAAGACTTCAAATATCACAATAATATATATATATATATATATATATATATATATATATATATATATATATATATATATATATATGTGGGCCCCGTACTAAAACGGTATTATACTAACTCCAGGCGAATATACACCGTGTATATTATTATCTGGGTAGCGCTTTATGTGGACTCCGACCAACACGTCGGATTAAGTGGACTCCGTAATAGGTTGAAACACTTTTGGGATCCGTATACATTTCTTTGCGTACACAACTAAACTCCTCCGATGTTGCCAATAATTTGATTAGTCGTACATTTTTAAATTTTACAGCAGGTACGTTTTGGAACTTGAAATTTATTTAAATATCAATCAATTTAGTCATCCCGAAATTTAACAAATACTTGGTTAATGTAGTTAAACATTTTATGTTGGTAATTTATATTACTTGCTTTAATTATTTTTAAACTTAAGTTAGTGTCTGTTATAAGCTTGGAAAAGGCAAGTGTCCATTTTTATTTATTAGTATTTTTTTAACGCATTAACATTGAAAAATTTATTATATAAATGTACGTTCCGATGTTTCGATTGCTACGTTTTTTGATGTACAATATTTGTTTCATAAAGTAGTAAAATTTAAATTATAATAATTTATAAATCAATCTTAAAATTATAATTTTTTACTGTCTAATTTCAATATTTCGATTTTTAAATGTAGGAAATTCAATATCTTACAGATACTAAAATAATAAGGAGGCATAACACCTAATAATTTCGCTTTTAACTATAAATGTATCGTATAACGTAACGTAGCAATCAGTAATGGTAATTTGATTCTAGCCAACATATCTATTACAATTATTACATAATATAATATGTTCGGTCTTATTGTTTTAAAAAACATTCATGTATTAAAATAGGTCTGAAGTGAATTATGCTTTGTATTTCTTTAGTGACATTATTATTAACCGTGATTATTAATCTAAGATATTTAAAGTGTTCCATACTTTCGAAATTATAGTTGTTGACTTTAATATTTTATCTAGATGTATTGAATTGCTTTCTTCGGTTGATTCGCTTGTATTTGGTTTTTATTTTGTTGATTTTAAGTGAAACATTTTTCGTGCTCTCTTCACTTTGTTGAACATGTCGTTTGCGGACGGGAGAGAGTTTCTTATAAAATCAATATCATAAGCAGATGCTAGGACTGCTTTGTACCTTAAGCCATTAATGGATTGCATTTTAAATAGACGTTATTTCTATTTTAGTATGCTGTTCATTAAATATTTGAATCGAGAGTCTGTATTTTATTCAACTGTTTTATAACACAGAGTTTCTTAGCGCCTATCTTCATCTCTGTTTTTTTTTTGTTTAGCGTATCATTCTTCTTCTTCCTATGCCGTCCCCATTAACGGAGGTTGGCGACCACATTTCTAAAAGTATCTCTGTCTTTTGCAACGTGAAATAATTCGTCTACGTCATGTTTGTCCAGTCACGAATATTTAGCGGCCATGACTTCCTCTTTCTACCTATTCCCTTTTTGCCATCGGCTCTACCCTGCATGATGGCCTGCAGAAGACTTTATATTCCTTAGTATGTGTCCCAGGTATGCAGTCCTGCGTACTTCTATTGTTCTCAACATAATAATAAAGTTCAATTAACAATTCCTATATGCACTAACTTGGTACTGATATCTCTGCTCCCCGATATCAGGTAGCAGTCCCGAAAACATTAAAACTGCTACACTCATGCTTCCAATTATCCAACAATTAGAGAGTCCAGCACTATACGCCTTATTATGGTACTGATATTGCTGCTGTCCCTCATAAGTAAATATAATATGCAAGAAAGGTTTTGGAAATTAAATAGGATTTTGTATGTTAGAATATTATTTCTCCGAGAAGGTGAAAAATATCTATTTACTATCCGGATTTAATCCATAGATTAAATATTAGAATGCTATAAAATAATGCTATTAGCAGGAAAAAACGGTCTGATAGTAAGTAATGAGAAAACTAAATAAATTTTCTTTAACATACAAGAGAGAGGACGTAGAGTAGGGTATAACGTAACAATAAACCCATATAATTTTGAAAGATTGCAGCGTTTTAGGTATCGTAGATAACGCTGTCACATAAGAAATAAAATGAAATATTCAGGTAGCTAACTGATGTAAATATAACCCACATAACACTTTTAAATCCAGAAAACTAATACAAATCCCTAAAATCAGGATATATAAAACAGTGATTAAACCAGTGCTATTGACTGAAAATGTGACGAGAACGCTGACAAAACAATGTAAGTAAAACTTAGGTATTAATTAGATCAGGATTACTAGAAAAGTCGTCAGAATTATTTTCCAACTTACAAAGGTCCGAATACTAACCAATACCAAACCGGAACTAATGCCAAGGTCTAACAGATATATAAAGATAGCAACGTCATACAAGAGACTAAATCTCAACGCCAAAGTTACGCTGGCTATATCCAAAGGCTTTCTAGTAACTGCATTGCTAAGTTAAACTGGGAGAATGACCCGAGAGAAAAAATGCCCTTAGGACGTCCACAAATCAACAGGGGAGGTAACATATGGTCAGATTTAGGAATAATGGGACTACGTACCGACCCATCATATTTATCAACACATGCCTGTACAACCATCTGCTATCCAACCTACAATCAATACCCTTCTGTTGGGAACTATCAAATCCATTACATGTAGTCAAACGAAGTAGGCTTAATAAAAGTTATCTTAGGAAAGGCACTTCAGAAATATTGACATATCTTATTAAAACGTTATTTACATGGCTAAGTTTTCAATAGGAATGAGGAGACAAAAAGCAGAAAAGCCAATAGAACCTTGTTGCGTTCTGACTATACTATGACGATGACCTTTAGAATATAAAAAATACTTGAGACAACTGTTTGTCTCAATTTGGTCATTCAGAATTATGTCTGTATTTTTTAATTTGCTAATTTCCATAGATTCTAATTTCCATAGAATCTAAAGATATCTTAAGGCCTTTATTTTAATAAATAAGTTAAGATAAATCCATCTCCTGAACAATGGCGCCGATATATTTAGTTAAAATTCTGTGCACTTATTTTAACCGTTTATGTCCTTATCATTCATATATGAGTTGTGACCGATATTACAAACTCATTTACTTTTCACAAAGAGACTCCATATTAACTATAGTTATTACTATACAAATCTGATTCGAAATATCGTCGAGTATGTAAAATTATTTTTAATGAAAAGTTAATTAGCCATTTCTTATGGGGTTCAAAAGAGAAGCCTTTACGAAAATTTGAGTGCAAATAAGACCACCGTAATTAGTTGTACCCTGGGTAATAAATAGTTAATTAATCGGCTAATTAGAATCACCCGTTCAATATGATTTTTGTCAAATCGGTCCTTTTTAGGATCAATTATTCTAATTATGTCTATAAATATTAAGGGCATATCTAGAGATAAAGACACTTTACTTTACTTAACCTTATCAGACATACGCGCTTAGCACAAATGTGACGTATTTCTAGTGCAGAAAATACATAGAGGGCAAAAAATAGTGTATTAGGTATTAAGCTGATCGCTGAAAATCACATAATAAATGTGAAAGTGCTATCTCTGCCGGCAAAGAAGCAAAGAAAAATTAAAATGAGAGAGGACAAAACCAGTCAGCTGAAGGAACCTTTTAACGATGTTGAGCTTGGATCCACTATCTACGTATATAATAAAGAATAGTACGGCACTGACTGAAAATCTGAGCACAAAGCTTATTATAAAATTTGGACCAAAAATACAACAGTTACTGATATCCAAAGTCTGCAGACAAACAAAGCAAAGACAAAGTTGTTGCCTTGCTTAAACCTGGCAAAAGCTCCAACGGCCACAAAAGCTATCAGTCAATATATTTATTTTGCTTTACAAAATACTCCTCAAGAGATAAAACAGAAGAAAAACTCAAATTAAAAGACCAAAGTTGCTACAGACAGGGAAGATCATGTACGTCACAAATACTAAATCTTGCCCAACACAGCAAAGATGGGTACGAAAGATATCAGTTATGAGGAGTGGTATTTGTCAATCTATGCAGCAATTTGCAGCTTACGACACCTTAAATAAGAGGGCATTTTTTCAAAATTTATATGATATCTCCTTAGGTAATAAACTTACTTGTTTTACTAGCGTATGCCTACACAACAGAAGATTTTTGGTATTTCTCAATGGTAAGAATAGCAGATGGAGAACGCAGAAGAACGGTCTCCTTTGGGGTAGCGTAATGGCACCTACACTGTATAACATGTACACAAACCATCAACCCATACCAGTAAATACTAGGACTTTTAGTATGTATACGACACATATATTATTGCACAACCAAAAACTTTTGTTGCTGAAGTGGAGAAAAATCTAAATCATGCCTTAAACACAATAAAAATAGACTATAAATCATTTTTAAGCCAAACCCCGGAAAAACTCAGGTGTGCTACTTTAATGTCCCCAACACAGACGTTTTCACAAATCTGAACATCCAATAGTGTCTAGAAATCCTTATACACTGGACTTGCTATAAATATCTTGAAGATAGTTTGTATTACACTTAGTCATTCACAGAACTTTGTTTAAAACTAAAAGGCACACTGAGGACCAGAAGTATTATTCTCCGCAAACTTGTCAGCTAAAAATGAGAAGCACATCCTTCCACCCTTAAAACGTAAACGCTTGCATTCTATGCTTCTGCTGCCGAATATACCTTGCCAGTACGAATGACAGCAACACATACTTAACACGTAGATTTAGCTATAAATTAGTCATCCAAATTCAGCGGATATTAAGACTCACATCCATACATAAGCTCTACAATATCGTAGCTACCAAGACACCTAATATTCGAAGATAAGTAGCTAAGGAACGAAAGAAACAAAATCTAGATTCGCAACATGTACTCGACGAATACAAGCCCATTTTATGACTAAAATCGAGAAAAAACTGGCCAGATCAACACGTGTGTAAGATATACAAAAAAAATAAGCTAATCCTCGCCATCTGAACCCTCGGGAGGACTCTTGCCTGCAAACACCGGTTAACTTGTGTGAATGTGGGGTGGTAAAAGATTCTTCACACCTTCTTAGTTGACTTTGCCATTTAAATTGCTCTTTTCTGAAGGGACAAGGTTTAATTATTTAAACTGAACATGTAGAGTACAGTCAGTAAGCTATTGCTTATAAAGATCATTTCAAATTGGACACTAACTCCACTTATATTGATTACATATTACCCCTAAATTACCTTACCATTCAAAAGTATGTAATATTGGTAAAGTGATATATTCTGGCTAGATAAATTAAGCATTTTTTCATTTTTTGCGGACTACTATCCATTTTTACACAAAAATATCTATTTTAGCACTTAAATATTTATTTTAAGATAAGCTATCCAGAATTATATGTAGTACACAAACAAAACCAGAAATAAAATAATAAAGAAGCCACAAGATATCGTAAAACAATAGATGGATGAAATAAATCAAGTTCATATTAATCGGATTCTTAAATAAAACGTATAAAGACATACTGACGTTAACAAAATGCATTAGGAAATTTCCGCATATGAAAAAAACATCCAACTTGGTAACGAAATCCTTTTGTATCTATAAAGCTATTTTTAGAAAAGCACGTACCTACCAAAAACAGGTATTTGGTAGTAGACACATCTATTACATACTGTAATGCGTATGAATGATGACAAAAATAAGGACTAAGGAGTCCGTATGAACCGTTTAGAATATACGCTGAAAATATACGGCTTAATCGCATAGTTGCCAAACTATCAGAGCTTACTTAAACCGATATACTTCCAATATACAGTGAAAAAGTCCTGAACGACCCCTATAATATATGCTATAATATACTGCTGCGTTAGACTTTTTGTTTTTCTGTACACAGGAATAGACAAAGGATAATTTTCGAATATCACAACGACCCGGGTAATTATCACAAAGGAATTAATGAAACTGCAGACAAAATTTGACAACTTTATAAATGGAAAAATATGTATAGAGAAATAACCGAATTTATTACTTTATACCCTACTTGGCAACTCTCAAAATTTGATCGTAGGAATCGTACTCAAGGTTTAAATGTAAGGCCTTCTCCGGAGAAACCATTTGAGGCTTTATCTGTAGACCTGTTCTTTTTTGATAAACAAAAAATGCTCACCGTTATAGATAATCTAACAAAATTTGCACAAGCGTATATTTGAACTGATAAAAACCCAGAAACAATAATTAGTAAATTAAAAAATTAATTTTCGCTTTTCGGCCTTCCTAAGATGATTATGTCAGATCACGGGGGTGAATTTAATAATAAAAAGGTGGAAAGTTTTATTAATTCATTGAATATTGAATGGCACCTTACTTCGTCTGAGTACCATGCCTCTAACGGTATAATAATTGAGCGTTTTCATGCTACCATAACAGATACTTTGCGAAGTTATCTTTTAGAACATAACCAGTGCGACTTAGAAGATGCACTTTTAGTCGCTATACACTCATATAATTCTAGTAAACATCATTCAACATCCACTACACCCTATAGTGTAGTATTTCCTTATAAAAATGATAGAGAATTTGATGAAATTTCGTATAATAATCAGTTAGAAAATATAAGGGAAAAACAATGCGATCAAAGGAAAAAGCAAAAGAACCGTTTTGATAACTTAAGAACGAGTAATTTGGAAGTAAAGTATAAAGTTGGAGACTTCCAAATACACCAAAATCGGTATTAAATACAGGACCATATGTTGTTCTTGAACAGTTTTTTTACTGTTGTAGGTGTAATATCAATTTGAAGATATTAAAAAGTCCTTTTATTCTTTCTTTTAGGCTGCTTGGTTCATTTGTATCCATTTTTAGACCATTCATTACAATGTTGTTTTTTCTTTTATTTTTTTCGATTATTTGGACTGCTTTTTTCATTTCTTGTAACTCTCTCCTTATTTCTGAATTCTCTTTTCTTATATCCTGATTTTCTTTTTTGAATTCGTTCGTTTTCTACTGTCAGTTTTAGTAGAGCTTCGTTTGTTTTATTTTGTTGGTCTTTAATTTCTCTTATTTCAGTTTTTATTTCTTTCTATTCTTGCTTCATATCTTTTTGAGTTGTGTTCATTTCTTTCATCATTATTAATAACTGGTCTAATTTCTCAGATTCAGTTGTTTGGCGTTTTGTAGGAGTTCTTGGTGTTTTTTGCTGTTTACAAAAAAATCTATATTTTCTCCTTTTCTTTTTCTTCCTTCATCTGTAGAGTATTCGTCGCTGTCCATTCTTACAATATTTTCCTTGGACTTTTCTTGTTATTTCGCTGGTTATCTCCTTCCCCGTCCTACACCGCGAAAAGAGTCGTCGACCAGTCAACCCGTCGAATCTCCGACCCTTATCGGTGTTTATATGTGGGTCACTTCTACCGAGTTACTTTTCGTTGTAAGTCCCGTTTCCCGAGTTTTCTTACAGCCGAAAATTAAAACGATATTTTTCTTCTTCAAGTCAATGAAAATTCTACCAATAAAACTCTAAAAATTATATTAGACAACGAGGTTATTCGAAAATTTCATTTTAATAATGTAGAACCATTTTATGATGCGATTAACTAAACGAAGTTGAAGTGTAACACATCAAGTAGTAGATATGAGCTTTAATTATCCATATTGGAGGGATGCCGGTTTTCAACATCCCTTCACGAAGAGTCTTGTTTGCTAACAGTGTCTCTTTCAGCGGTTTGTACTTGCTGTAAGTCCAATTGGTCCGCTAGCCTTCGAATACTCAGTAATAGAAACTTAAATGGACTCTTAAATGTGATTTAGTCTGGCCTGTTGAATAGATTGATATGATGAAATAAAACAATAACTTGTTTAGCTAGAACTGTAATTGAAAAAGGACAAGAAATAGAAACTTATAAACTGCGAGTGAATAACTAATCGTAATGAACCTAATTAGAAAATTACAGTTTACGAACGAAAACACCATAACACTTCACATTAAGGGTTCCCGATATATTGCGTAACTTGCAATTGCGAACGTGGAGAAAAACTCTCCGAAACTTGAAAAATAGGTCTAACCTCTACGGCGATCGCTAATTCACTGTCTTCCCCTAGCCCATCCGAAATAATTGTCTATCCATTTTGAAGGATCTACCGGTTTAAGGTCAATATGGGCGGAGATTAACATTCTAAGAAATAAGTCAATGCAGGCAAGGAATTTATTTAGGTAAACGATGCGGCGGAAATATTTTTATTTGTTTTGAAATAGAATTATTTGGTTGGAGATTATTGTTCTCCAACATTCCCCCCGGCGTTAGAGCCTTGTGGTCTAACCTACTCTTCTTTATCTTGCCTAGGGAGAACCGAAATTTTAGAAATTGCCCTTGTAAATTGACCATTGATGGTCTTTAACTTGACCACTCTGACTTTGCCATCTTGACCGGGCATTGTATCAACTACCCGTGCTAGAGGCCATTTTAGAGGAGGTACATCGTCCTCTCTCAGAAGGACTAAGTCATTGACTTTTATGTTATCCCTTGGTCGGGACCATTTTGGAGAGTTTTGTAAGCGGTTTAAGTAGTCAACAGACCACTTTTTCCAGAAACTTTGATGTACTTTCGCAATTTGTTGAAACACGGATAGTTTATTTTCCGGGATTTTTTCTAAGTTTTGCTCAGGATGCGCAGTCAGGCTGGAGCCTATTATAAAGTGCCCAGGACTGAGAAAAGTGTAATCAGAAGGGTCGCTGGACATGGCACAGATAGGCCTTGAATTCATCACAGCTTCAATTTGAACCATGACAGTATAAAACTGTTCTAAAGTGAAAGAGGAAGAGCCTATTAGTCTACGCATATGATATTTAACGCTTTTTATTGAAGCTTCCCAGATCCCAGCCCAATGAGGAGATCTAGGGGGAATAAACTTCCATGAGATTTGATTTTCAGACAGATATTCCCCAATGGTTTGAGAATTTGACTTATTTTTAAAGAATTTGTATAAGTCGTAGAGTTGGTTTCTTGCACCAGAAAGACATGTGGCATTGTCACTGTAAATGACGGTTGGGTTACTACGTCGGAAGATAAACCTTTTGAGTGTTAATAGAAAGGAAGAAGTTGTTAGATCAGAAACAACCTCAATGTGCACAGCTTTGGTCACCATGCACACGAAAATGGCTATGTATGCCTTGACTTTTGGCGCTTTTCGGAGTGAAGAAGATTTTAACAGAAAGGGTCCACCATAATCTACACCTATTTTTTGAAAAGGTCTTGTTGTAATGGACAACCTATCTTCAGGTAAGTTACCCATTAGCTGTTGTGCAGGAGTGCACGAAAATCGGAAACATGTGGTGCAGTTGCGAATAATTCGTTTTGCTTCCTTTAGACCATTGAGAGGCCAGAATTTCAACCGAAGGTTTGAGAGAACTGTTTGAGCACCAGCATGTCCCAATCTGATATGCTCATTTTTAATGATAAGATTGACGGTATGATTTTTGGATGGAAGTAGTATCGGATGTTTTTGCAAATAGTCTATGTCGGGACAGTTTGTAAGTCTGCCTCCAACTCTGAGAAAACTAGAAGAATCTACAAATGGTTTTAGTGAAACAATGTTTTTATTTGAAATAAATTTGTTATTTTTAAGCTCCGAAATTTCTTTTGAGAATGCATCACCTTGAATTTGTTTGATGATGAAATCCATAGAATAATTTAACTCCTCCACAGAAAGGGGTTCAGAAATTTTTTGTTTTTTACAATTAGAAATAAACCGAAATACGTACGCTACAGTACGTTTTAAGCGTGAAATATTTGATAAACGTGAAAAAATTCTCATCCAGAAGTTTTCTACGTTAGAATTTACCACGAGGCTTATTTTTCGTTTCTCGGGCAGGTTTTCGAGCACTTTGTCATTTGCTAGATTGGAAACATTGAAATTTTTATCTCGTAAGCATTTAGGGCCTTGCCACATGAAATCGCTATTGAGAAATTCAGAACCAGACATTCCTCGAGAAAGAAGGTCTGCGGCATTTTGTGCAGACTTTATGTGAAGCCATCTAAAGTTTTGAAACAACTCTTGGACAAGTGCTACCCGGTGAGCCACGAAAACCGACCACCGACTTGGGTGACTTTTACACCACGACAGCGCTACCTGGGAGTCTGACCAGAGGGTGACTAAATGAAATTTTACAGGTTGATTTTCAAAGATAGAAATTATTTTTGAAACAAGTTTTGAAAGGAGAACCATCGCGCACAGCTCAAGCCTAGGAAGTGTTACCGTCTTTAACGGAGTTATCCTTGATTTGGAAGAAACTAATGCACAGGATATGGTCTCATCGGCATAGAAAGTTCTCAGGTATACGCATGCGCCATTAGCTGCCAAGCTGCTGTCTGAAAATCCATGAAGCTCAACCTTTAGAATTACTTTTTCAGAAAAGTAGAAACGAGGAATTTTTAAATTTTTTAATTGTGACAAGTCCTGTAGAAACTTGTTCCAATCTTAGAGTATTTTTGTCCGAAATTTCTGTGTCCCAGTGAATTTTTTGCAGATAGAGTTTCTGCAAGGGCATTTTGCCCTTAACAATGAATGGATTGATGAGTCCCAGAGGGTCGAAACATTGTGCTAATGCAGACAGGATTTTTCTTTTTGTTACTGGTGGGCAGAAATTATTTTCGGGGACGGAAATTGTTATTTGGTCTTCCTAGGGTTCCATTTTAGGCCTAGAACTTTGCTGGAAGTAGAATCGAAATTTAGGTCATATTCCTGAGTAGTATTTTTTGAATGTGTTGGATTGATTTTTTGTAGGAATATGGATGAATTTGAATGAAATTTATGTAATGTAAAACCATGGCAGTTTAGAACAGAATTTAATTGCTGAAGTATTTCGAGCAATTCTTCAATATTATTTGACCCACATAAACCATCATCTACATAGAATTGGGTTTCGAGAAAGTGTGAGGCCAATGGGAATTGAATTTTATTTTTATTTGAAATCTCTTGCAAGACTCTCGTTGCAAGAAATGGGGCGCTGTTCGTCCCGTATGTAACAGTATTTAGTTGAATACATTTTATAGAATCGTGGGTATCGTCCCTCCACAGAATATTTTGTAGAAAACGTTGATCTTTGTTGATCCACGTCTGTCGAAACATTTTTTGAATATCACAGGAGAATATGAATTTGTATTGCCTGAAACGAACCAGAATATCGAATAGATCAGGTTGCAACTGATACCCTTTTAATGAAATATCGTTTAGACTTTTTCCTGTAGAGGTTTTACAACTAGCATCCATGACGACACGCAAAGTTGAACTTTTATTTTGTTCGTTGATGACACACAAATGTGGAATAAAATATTTTTTGTCCGAATTTTCATTCACGAACGAAAGCGGTACATATTCAGCATGCCTCGAAGAAATATATGTGTCAATGAAGTTTTTGTACTCGAAAAATAATTTTTTATCTTTTTGGAATTTATTTTCGAGCGAGAGAAAACGCCGTTTGGCTATGGAAAATGAATCACCCAGTAATTGGTGTTCTTGTGCACTTTTTAATGGAATATCTACATAAAAGCGTCCATTTTCAAGGATCTTTGTTGTAGTTTGGAATATTTGTTCGGCCAGCTCGTTAGCTTCCGACAGAATAGGTTTTTGAGAAAGTTCTTCCATGTTCCAAAATTTTGTGAGCAGCTCATCCGTGCTACACGTAGAAAGTAGAGCAACCTCTCCAGAAACATTGTTTGCTACTGTGGGTGCCGTCAAGTGAGGAGCTATCACGCCGGCAATTAGGTACCCCAGATGCGAAGCCTGCAAGATTGGAAGCCCGGGGCCAAGAGGAATTATTTCCGGAAGAATTAGGTCGTAGTACAAATCTGACCCAACCAATGAAAGGAATCATCAGCGAGAAAAAGGTCCCCTGGAATTGGTAACTTTTTTGTAAGAATGCGGAACTGTGGAAGATTGCAAGTAATATTTTCTAAGATAGCACATGAAATTTTAAAAGACTTTTTATTGTAGTTAGAATGCATTTTTATGTTGACCGTCTTTTTTGAAACCGAATTATTTTGGCCTATGCCAGAGATATTTAGAGAGATGTCATACGGCCTATAACCCAGCCTATCAGCGAGACACCGGGTACAAAAGCAATTCTGACTTCCTGTATCGAGTAACAATCGGGCCGTTAAAGGGCTCCCGTTTTTGTCGAAAATGGTGACTTTGGCCGTAGCGAGAAGTATGTTTGAATTTTTTACGGACAAAGCAGAAAAAGAATTTGTAAGAGGTTCTTGCCCTTGAACCGAAGGACCTTGAAAATTTGAATTAGACGAATGCTCGCGTTCGTAATTGTTTGAATTTGTAGAAGTTGACGGACTTTCATTGTTATGAGTCGTAGAAAAAGTATAATTTTTACCCGAAATGTGAAGAACAGTGTTATGGCGCTTTTTACATATGGTGCACCCATGTTTTGAGGAGCAGTTTTTAGAATTATGCCTACCTAGGCAGTTAACGCAGAGACCTTTTGAATTTACGAATTTTATTTTGTCATCATGCTGAATGTTTTTGAAAAATTGACATTTATAAATTTTATGTCCTTGTTTTTTGCAGTAGATACAATAAAAGTCAGAAACTAAATTATTTGAAATATTATTTTTATTTGAATCCTCTGATGTGTTATTACTGTATGCATGATGTGAAACTTTTACGGTTTTGGTTTGCCTAGGATTTGTATTTTCTAGACTTTCCAGAACAATGCACCTTTTTTCCAAAAATTTAAGAAAAGCATCTAAATTTGTTATATCTGTATGATTTCGCTCAGTTTCAAAAAGTCTCCTTGTTGAAAAGTCTAATTTGCTTTGTAGCAGAAAAACTAAAATTATATCAATGAGCTCTGAACTTGAAAATTGCAAATTTTTTAGCAGTTGCATATTTTTTGTTACAGTTGTTAGAAAATTTCTGAGAATTTGCGGTGAGCTGTTTCTCAGTGTAGGAATGTCTAGAATTTCTGTTAAATAAGAATTTATGATTGTGACCTTATTTTGATAGCGGTTTTTTAGAATATCCAAAGCAATTGAAAAATTTTCATTGGTGACTTTCAAAGAATCCACCAATTTTAGAGAATCACCTTGTAGGTAACTTTTTAAGTAAAGAAATCTTTGGATATCAGAAAGGGACTGATTTTTTATTATCAGTGTGTCGAATAGTTCATAGAAGCTTTCAAAATCACTTACTTGTCCAGAAAATTTGTTTATACTGATTTCCGGGAGTTTTACGGCCATTTGTTTATTAGCGCTCCCTGTATTGGTAATTTCCAATTTTATCGAATTTTGAATTTTTGAAAGCGTCGCAAAATAATTTTCTTCAAACAAAGCACGATCAGACTCTTGAGAATCGTCCAGGAATTCAATTTCATCCTGTACGCTGTTGAAGTCAGAGAAAAGGTCTTTTAACCTATCTTCTCGTGTTTTGAATGAGAAAACATCTTTTTCCGAGTCGTGGTTTATTTCTAGCCACGCTTGAATTCCACCAACAGAATCTAGTATAGAATGCTTCTTTTTTGTTAATTTATTTAAACCTTTATTGCTCATTGTAATAACTTTAATTTATTTATTTTTAAATGAAATTATTATTTATTTTTGAATTAATTAATTCTGAATTATTAATTTTGAATTTTAACAAGAATGCAATAAGCTAAACTAAAAATTTAACCCTAAATAGTTCTTTAACAATGTTACTTTATAAGAACACTAATTTGCACTAAAATAGATTTTTGAATTTATATAAAAAAGTTTGATTGTACGTCACCCCTGGGTTCTTAGTACTTGAGTGTGGGCTGCCTATCCCTCTCTGGCATCAGCTAGTCCTGGAAGCGCATTTCTGGAAATAATCACTAGTTTTGTTTTGTTTATATAATGTTTATTTGTCCGTAGAATAAACAACGCACTCACTATGTCTCTAGGAATTGTTGTCTATCGACGAGAATATCCGAAAC